>NC_133755.1:57396785-57697857 GCF_036562045.2 Rhinolophus sinicus
CAGCACCTTGAGCTGAACTGCCTCCCAGATGGCTCTGTTGGTTGGAGCACGTCCTCTCAACCACAAGGTTGCCAGTTCGACTCCCGCAAGGGATGGTGGGCTGTGTCCCCTGCAACTAACGGCAACTGGACCTGGAGCTGAACTGCACCCTCCACAACTAAGACTGAAAGGACAACAGGTGAAGCTGAATAGCACCCTCCACAACTAAGATTGAAAGGACAACAACTTGACTTGGAAAAAAGTCCTGGAATTACACACTGTTCCCCAATAATAAAAAACAAAGAAGGAGAAGGAGAAGGAGGAGGAGGAGGAGGAGGAGGAGGAGGAGGAGGAGGAGGAGGAGGAGAAGGAGAAGGAGAAGGAGAAGAAGCACAATGGCAGTCCTGAAGATGGGATGACCTTACCCTCTAGCATATAAAAATCTGGGTTGGTGAATCAAGTCTTTCTCCATTGCAAGTAGCAAATATCCATTCAGACAAACACAAGGAAGAGGATAAATGTACAGGCAGCTACAAGGATAATTTATGAAATTTAAGGGACTAAGTGCCGATGATATTTTCTAGATCAAGAAAATAAAAGACTTCAGAAGATTATTTTTCTATTTTTATATTTTTTCTTCTCATTACACTTTGCTTTCATGCTCTCTGCAAACTGACCATTAATGTTTTACCAAGAGTATTGTGGAAAATGAGCACCACCTTCCTGTTTCATATCAACTTCTAGTTCCAGAGGCATTAATGTACCAGTATTGCAGTGACCCAAATAAAAGTTCCTATGAGGGAAAAATATAATTGTGAGTGTAGATATTCCAACAAGTATCCACCCCACAGGTATTTCCCATACTGGTTTCTTTCACTATCAGTTCAGAGATAGTTATGGGGGGAGGGAAGAATTAGGGGTTTTACAATTCTGTGGGAGATGTCTGAGACTGTATACTAATTAATTTGAAAGATCATGAAAATTTTCCTTTTTTATTATTACGAATCAAAGAATAAATTTGATACCAGTCTTTAAAAAACCTAAATATTATTTAGATATTAAAAGGTTAAAGAGGGAATATCTGATTCAACATTAAAGAATCATGACTCGGTCTATTTGTGTGCAAGTCATACCTAATCAAAGGGCTGCTCTACGTATACTTGACCAGCCCTCCCATATTTCAGTTATGAGCTTCCCTAACATTTCATGTCAAACATTATAAATGTAATAGACCAAGGGATTGTCTAGCATGGCCATTCCTGGAGTGGCAAGAAAAGGTTCATATTTTAAAGCTCAGAGAATATGTATTATAAAACTATTCCATAAAGTAGAGCTCATTTTGCCTGGTTTACTTTTTATTTGAATCAAGCCATGATCAACATGATGAAATTATCCTGGAATTATAGAACACTATGTAGGAAGTGACTTGAAAGATAATCTCTTCAAGTGTTGCCAAACCTGCTCCAATATGGAGACCCCTTTCTAAGATCAAAACAAATTTTAAAAAAAGAAAGAAAAAACTTTATGATATGTAGATGCTGATAGTTTCAATTGATTGAGAAATTACATTATAACAAATAGCTACTATAAATTGAGAAATGTTTTTTGAAAAAATTTATCATATTAAATACACTTCGATATATTTTGCTTAAGCGAGTAAAGTATTCCACCATTTGTAAATAGAACTTGAAATTCTTATTTAGAATTGAGACCTTCGAAAAGTAACTGCAACCCTCAAAACCTCATGGTCTGCAGGTTAGTAATCACTGTTTCTTTACACAACCTTATTTTACAGATGAAAGGACTGGAGCAAAGGAAACTGGATGATTTTCCTGAGGTCAAAAATTTAAATAATCTGTAGAAGAACCACTATGGGAATTCAATTAAATAGGTAAGGATGTCAGTTCAAGACTCTTCTATCTGAATCAAAGAATAAATTACTTCATTCTTTTTATCTTTAAGTACCATTACTTGACTTGCATTTTATATATCTATATCAAATATATATCAAATATATGTAGATTGGATGGTGGATATGTAGATTATCCACAATAATAATGTACTTTTTTTCCACAATCCAAACTGTCATAGTCATTTTCCACTGAACAATGTCCTAGTGCTCTGGTAGCAAAATGGTTGCATGAGCAAAACCTCAAACTTTAGAAGCCTGACATTGTCAGAGTGCTTCAACTAATTTCTTCTTAATTCATTTTTCTGGCTAGTTAATAATGTTCAAAACATATTACAAGAAATATAAAAAAGCAATAAAAAATAATATATACCTTCATCCCTCCCCCAAAGAGGTGAATGGGTAGATGAAGAGGCAAAGCATCCTCCACTGAGAACTAAGTTCCATGTCAGTCTCTAAAAAGGTCCTCAATAACCACACTTTGGACAATTGTACTTTGGCTGCTCCTTCAAGCCTCGACCACTAGATATAACCTCAAATGAAACTTGACTGTTACATCGCCAGCCTCTTCTGGGAGGAAAGAAATGGCTCCTCCCAAAGTAACTTTTTTTCCTAGTACTATTTCCTGCCAAAGCACCTACACACCGATGAAATATAACTACGGTGCATAATTTACTTCCATAATAGAAATAATTACCCAAATATGGTAGTTAGAGTGAATTTTTTTGCTCCTATGAAAATGAAAATCATCTTGCCCCAGTATTTTTCGTTCCACTTTACTATTTGGAACTAAATTTGCAAAAGTACACATCATAATCATTTATGTCAATTTGGTGAGCTGCATTAGTCCCTGCAGCTTCTTTGAAAAGATAAGCTACATTTAATGGCCATGCTAAATATGATAGAGCCTTCAAATATCTGAAGGGCAGAGGGGTGAGGCTCCACTAGATTGAACAGGGCATCCAAGTCCCATTTGTAATGATTCCTAATGCATTCTTCATTATCATTCTAGTCACTCGTTGAGTTCCATTCTAACTTATATTGATTGTATTTCTAGAAGTAGACTGTGGATAAGATGAAGAAGTAATTAAGTAGTTTTTCAAAGGATAACCACTGTCACCTAAAATCACTAAAGGAGAATAAAATACCTGCCATCCGTTACCATACTGAACTAATTTGTGACTGGATAAAAAGTCAACTTCCTGAAACATTAAAATTGGGAAAATCTGGAGAATTTAGAAACATAACTAATTGAAAGTGATTATATTAAGAAATGAGGGTTTATAGTTGTGATATGGTGTGAATTCATATCTCTCTTGGATATCAGCTATGCTCCAGGAATAGCTGCAGCTCTGTGCCATATCCTTAAAAAAGCGTACTTTAAAAATTAATGTCCTATATAAATACTATATGCACATTGGGCATATTCCTATGTTAAGACATTGCTGTGTGGAAAAGTGATGTTTGTTTTAAAGCATTCAAATAAGATCTACTCAGGGAAACAAAACAACAAAAAATAGCTCTGCCTAAAAAAAGAAATTGTGATGTAGGCTTATCTGATTTAAATAGAAAATTCAAATGTGACCCCTACCTCTGGTACTTTAATTCAAGTAATTGACATACTGCAAATATGTCAATAGAATATACAAACGGGGGCGTGAAAATTTACAAGCTGTTAAAAATGTGTGCTGAAAGATAAGTTTAAAAGTACTATATCATCTACAGTACTGCGAGAGCGCCTACCTGATCTAGAAGGCAACTGTTCAAAGCAAGTGACATGTAACCCTTTAACAAGTTAAGTATGGTTACCTCTCTGTAATTGCTAGGTTCAGATAGTTCCCTTTCTTAGGTGTAGGAGGTAATTTACAGGACTGAGGATATATATATATATATATATATATATATATATATATATATATATATATATATTTTTTTTTACGAAAGAGGAGGATGGGTCTCTTCATCTAATCAGGACTGGAGGCAAACTTCATATTCAGTCAAGCTATTCGTGCTTTAATCCCAAGAATGTTATAACTGAAAAAAAAAAAAAGATCTAAATCATTGGTTCAGTGATTTACAAACTGTACTCTTTGGATGTGTGTCAGAGACCATGGGGGCTGGGACAGGAGAGTACAGCTAGTTAGACTAGATAAGTTCCCTACACCGTCATTCATACTCATAGTGGGCTTCTGTACAAGATAATCAAGAAAAAACACGGTTGCTACAAACAAGTTTAAAAATCCATTTGTATTGCCTTATAGATGACATCTTTCAGTTCTAGAGGCAAGAAGTTGTACACGTTTGATTTAATTGTTAGAAATAGAAGTAGGAACAGAACACAATCCCAGGTCATATAGCTGATGACCAACATGGTCTAAGATATGCATGTGTGCAAGGTACTCTTCATGGTCCTGATAGTTTTTCCTTTGTTCTTTTTCTTTTTTTTTTTTATGAGTTTGTTTCTGTTTTGTTTGTTTATTTTGTTCTTTGAATTCCACATATAAGCAAAATCACTTCGCAGCTGTCTTTCTCTGTTTTACACTCCACTCAGCACAATTCCCTCCAGGTCCATCCATGCCATTGCTGATGGAAAGAACTCATTTTCTTCCATGGCCGAGCAATATTCCATTGTATATATGTACCACCTCCTCTTTATCCATTCTTCCATCGACAGACCCCCAGGCTTCTTCCATATCTTTGTCATTGTAAACAATGCTGAAATGAACATATGGATGAGCAGTCCCCTCAAGGATGAGGAGCATTTTGGGTTTCTTCAGATAAATACCCTGAAGTGGGATTACTTTGTTTTAAAGTTTGTTTTGTCTGGTATAAGTACTCCTACCCCAGCTTTTTTTGTTTTCTTCATTTCCATTTTCATTAAATATCTTTTGCCAGCCCTTTATTTTCCGTCTGTGTGTGTCAATCTGAAGTGAGTCTATTGTAGGCAGCATATGTAAGGGTCTTTGTTTTCTGATCCATTCATCTCTCCTGTGTCTTTTAGTGAAGCATTTAATTCATTTACATTGAAAGTAATTGTTGATAGATATGTAGCTAATGCCATTTATTAATCATAAATTTATCTTTTTTTTTCCAGCTTAAAGAAATGCCTGTAACATTCCTTATAATACTGGTTTGATGGTGATGAACTCTTTTAGTTTTCTCCTGTCTGGGAAGCTCTTTATCTGTACTTTGATTCTAAATCATAGCTTTGCTGAGTAATCTTAGTTTTCTGTCCTTGCTTTTCACCACGTTGAATACTTTGTGGCAATCCCTTCAGACCTGCAATGTTTCTGTTGTGAAATCAGCTGACCATCTTATTTGAGCTCCCTTATAAGTTACTAGTTGCCCTTCTTTTGCTGCTTTTAGGATTCTCTCTGTGTATTTGACGTTTGCCATTCTAATTATAATATGTCTTCATGTGGGCCTGTTTGGGTTCATCCTGGTTGGGACTCTGTGCTTCCTGGACTTGTATATTTCCTTTGCCAGGTTAGGAAAGTTTTCAGTCATTGTTTTTTAAAATAGGTTCTCAATCCCTTGCTTTCTCTCTTCTCCCTATGGGACCACTCTGATGTGAATGTTGTTACATTTGATGTTGTCCCAGAGGTCACTTAAACTATCTGCATTTTTGTGGATTCTTTTTTTCTTTTTGCTGTTCTGATTGGGTGTTTTCTGTTACCTTGTCTTCCAAATTGCTGATATGACCCTCTGCCTCCTGCTAGTGATTCCTTCTAACGTGTTCTTCATTTCAGTTATTGTATTCATCACTTCTCAGTGGTTCTTTTGTGTGGTTTCCATGTTCTTTTTTATGCTTGCAATCTCTTTATTGAAGTTCTCACTAAGTTCTTTGAGCATCCTTTGAGTGCCTTTGAGCAGTGTTTTGAACTTTGTATCTGCTGGGTTGCTTACCTCCATTTTGTTTAGTGCTCTTTCTGTACTAAACAGTTTTCTCCTGTTCTTTCATTTGGGGTACATTTCTTTGTTTCCTCATTTTAGCTGCCTCTCTGTTTATATGTATTTAGTAGGTCTGCTTTGTCTCCCAGTGTTCGCTGAGTGGCCTTATGTAGTAGGTGCCCTGTGGGACCCTGAAATGGTCTTCCTGGTCACCTACTCCAGGTGCTCCAGAGTGTCCCTTGGTTGGTTGTGTGTGCCCTCCTGTGATATTTGAGCTTTGGTTGCTATTGACATGTCAGTAGGTGAGATTGACCCTCAGGCTGACTGGCTGTGGGGTTTTGCCATGTCCACAGCTTATGGAATCCTGTGCGGGGCCTTACCCCACTGAGTGGGATCCACCCCAGTGAGCTCTGGTGCCTGTGGAGACTACCTTTTATTTGTGCCACTTGTGGGGCTAATTGGGTAGTGCTCTGCTGTGGTCTGAAGCCATCCTTCAAGTATGTTGGTTCTGAGGCCTCTTGGGAGGAGCTCCAGTGCAGGCTCAGGTCAGCCACTGTTTGTGACCAGCTAGGGGGTACCTGGTAGGAGCTACAAAGCAATCTGCAGTTGTTCGCTGCTTGTGCTAACCCTGGAGGCATGTGGGAGAGGCTATGCTGTGAACGGAGGATGGCTGCTACCTGTATTGGGTCTGAAGTAGCTCCACAAAAAGCCAGAACATTCCTAGGCCTGCTGCCACCTGCTGGCTCCCTTAAGGTTCAGCCACTGATAAAGCCTTGTGCAGTACACGAGTTGGGTGAAGCAGGGTCTCAGGGAGTCACTAGAGTGGGAAGAGTTGTGGTCAACAGGTTAATGTAAATTCTGGCTTAGTGCCAGTGCTGTGCCTGGAGCTATTCAGCAGAAGTCTCAGAGTACACTGAGGCCAGCTGCAGCCCACCTGAGTCCTGCAGAATCCAATAGTTTTTCAAGAAAGATTGTAATGTGGGCAGGGCTGTCCATTCAAGAAAGTGCCTCAGGCATTGGGGTAGCTAGGTGGGGCATGGTCCCATTGAGTCAGCAGGGCAGAGCTTCAGAGCTCACCAGGCCAATCAGATTCAGATTTGTCCGTAAGCGTAGGGGGTGGGCTCAACACAGGAAAGATGGCTCCCGCCTGCCGGCTACATAGGAGTAGGGTCCCACACCAGAAAAATGACCACTGACCTTTAGCCCTTGCTTTGAGCCACACACCTCAGTCTATTCCCCGTATGTCTCCAACACCCTCTGAGTTAATGTCCCTCTGCTGGAGCCCAAGGTGAGTGCCTGGGTGTGAGAGAGTGTATGTGCGGTCCCTTTAAGAAGACGCCTGTGTTTCCTGCCACTTTTCATCCCACCTGGATGGTAGGAATTCCCATTGTTTTACAGCCACATGTTGTAGGGGCTCCCCTTCCTGGCACCAGTATTCTGGGCTGGGGACGTCAATGTGGGCCTGGGGTCTCTTGTTTTTCTGGGGAAAACCTCTGTCCTCAACAGCTACAGGGAGGATTGGGGCCTGTTCTGCGTCTCTGTACCTCCTACCAGTCTCATTATGGCTTCTTCTTTATATGCTTACTTATAAAACTTCTGTTCAGCTAGACTTCTGATGGTTCTCCAAGTTGATTGTTCTATAATTTAGTTGTAACTTTAATGTGTTTACAGAAGGAAGCAGACATGGTGCTTATCTTCTCTGCCATCTTGGATCTCCTCGATCCTGAGATTTTATTTGCAGGATTGTTCTTTTAAATCCTGGAATATAGCAATTCCCAATGATATTCTCCCATCACCCAGTTTTCTTTGTTTTATTTTAAATTTTTACCTGTGAATAATTTTAATCTCATACTGCTAGAAAACACACTGACTTCTGATTTATCATTTGCAATTAGTGTAATCAATTTTATAAAATTTGACAATGCTATCACATTTCCAGTACTAACACTCTCTCTCTCCCTGTCCAGACTCTCTTTTTCTCTTACACACATACATACACACACACACACACACACACACACACACACACATTCTATAATTTTGTAACTCTTCCATGACTTTGCCATGTATGCTGATAATATTGCAATCTAAGTAAGAAATTAATATACTGCAATTTTGGAGCATGTGAACACTTACTTGGAAAAAATTTGCACACTTTCTCCTAAAAGGTCTCTGAAAAATAGCTTAAGACATTTTAGGAAATCATCTTCCTCCAGGATCCTCCCAGTCTTGAAGTCACAAAATATCATCACGTTATCTTTAGAACTATCTTTCTAGTATAGACTCACATTAACCAAACTCAAATGAACAATACATTTTTGGAGTATAATTAATTGAATCTAAATGGCCAGCCATAATTTTTGTATGCAGACTCATAGGAGTGGATCACAAAATCATGACACCAGTCAGCCCACAGTATCCCCGAAAACTGAGATTGTCTTTTGCTCATTAAAGACCTGCCTACTGTGGCTAAAGAAAAGCTGGGATTCTACATCTAACACAAAAGCTGCCCTTTTATTTTTTTTTATTACTGGCCATAATTAAACTTTTGTAAATTCAAAGGTTAATGCAATCCTTAAGGCTGTTTTATTTATATTTTGCAATAATTAAATACATAAACATTGAATAGCAGAACAAATCAATGAGTTATTTCATGTGATTGTGTTTAAAGAAGTTCCAAAAATTGCATTTCATTTGGGGCTACATCAAAATAGAGGAAAATTGGGTATTGTTGCTTTAGAGAAAGCTTTGACTTTCTCAAGTCTTTCCAAGACAAATTGGCATCAACTTAAAGATTCTGTCATATTTTAGAACAGAAAATACACATTTGTCCCAAATGTTAGTGTATGATTTAGAAAAGATTCTTTGCCACTCTCGCAACAATTGCAATGTAGAGAGTAAAACGACATTTGCTTAGAATGCTGAAATTTCTGGTCCTGTCATCCCTGCACCAGAGTTCTGTCTACAAGAGAGCAACTTCATGTTTTATTTGTTTCCCCCCCACACTTTGGAAAGATGGGGGAAACAATCTAAAAATATGGTATACAGATGGAGTAAAAGAAGATGGACGGTTTCAAAGGGTTAAATACTTAGAATCCAAAGTATGTAGTTAAAAACACATTATTTTGAAATAACAGGTCCATTGCATTCAGTGAAGAGTAAATGAGATACCCTGAAGTTTTGTCCTTCCCAAAACCTATAGCAAACATGTATGCATAAGATACTTATTTCAATTCTCACATTTCTGAGGCATATATTTCACAGTGAAGAATGTTTTGATAAATATTTTTAATTTCTTAAAATTAAAGTTTATTGGGGTGCCAATTATTAGTAAAGTTACAGAATTGTACACCTGAAACCTATGTAAATTTTTAAATTTAATTTAATTTTATTATATGTATACAAACAATTAGACATTTACACCCCTCACAAAATGATAACCCCATCAAGTCTACTATTCCTCTGACATCATGCGTAGCTATTACTATACCATTGACTATATTCCCTATGCTGTAGTTGACATTCAGTAATATTTTATGTTAGTTTCAGGTGTATAGTGCCGTGGTTAGGCATTTATATAATCTATGAAGTGATATCCTCAATAAGTCCAGTACCCATTTGACACCCTACATAGTCTTTACAACATTATTGATGATATTCCCCATACTGTCTTTCATATCCCTGTGACTATTTTGTGACTATCAATTTGTACATTTTAATCCTTTCACCTTTCTCACCCAGTCCCCCAAACCCCCTCCCATCTAGCAACCCTAAGTTTGTTCTCTGTGTCTATAAGTCTATTTCTGTTTTGTTTACTTGTTTATTCTGTTCTTTATATTCCATGTATAAGTGAGATCATATGGTATTTGTCTTTCTCTGTCTGACTTATTTTGTTTAGCATAATACCCTATAGGTCGATTCATGTTGTTGCAAATGGTAAGATTTCATTCTTTTTTACGGCAGAATAATACTCCATTGTATAAGTGTACCACATTTTCTTAATCCAATCATCTTTTGATGGGCATTTAAGTTGTTTCCATATCTTGGCTATTGTGACTAGGGCTGCAATAAACATAGGGGTGCATATATTTTTCTTCAAATTAGCATATTGGATTTCTTTAGATAAATACCCAGGAGTAGAATTGCTGGGTCATAAAGTAGTTCTATTTTTTTTTAATATTTTAAAAAGGATCTCCATAGTTTTTTTTTTTTTTTTTTGAGGGATCTCCATAGTTTTTTCTAAAGTAGTTGCACCAATTTGCAATCCCATGATATATTTTTCTAACAGAAAATAAAAGTGAGATATTGATTTTCAAACATGAAAAGAAGATGACTATAAATATAAGTAACTAAAGCCATTATGGAGAAAAGAACTTTCATGTGTTTCATTCTGTTATATGTGAAACTCTATCAACTCTTAAATTACATGTCCAGTGAAACCAAAGACAAGCCCAATTATAAGATTCCTATGAAAACAATGTATGTTTAAGATTAGCCTTGGGATATCTCAAAGATATTTTCTTACCTAACCTCTTTACTGAATCTCTCTCAATGTTTCCCTAAGGGGAGGGTGGGGGAGGAGAGAGAGAGAGAGAGAGAGAGAGAGAGACAGAGGAGAGAGACAGAGAGAGACAGAGAGAGAGAGAGACAGAGAGAGACAGAGACAGAGACAGAGACAGAGGAGAGAGACAGAGAGAGAGAGACAGAGACAGAGTCAGAGACAGAGACACAGAGAGAGAGAAGGAAAGGAAGGAAGGGAGGGAGGGAAGGAGGGAGGGAGGGAGAGAGAAAGAACACAATAGATTGATCAGGTTTAAGAACATTATATTGTCCCATGTTATTTGTCCATTGGGTTAATGGAGAGAGAATTAGTGATATAAAAGTGAAAAATCAGAAACCTACTTGTTCACTCTTCCTCTCTCTCCAGCATTAGGAGCCAGCCTAGCTCCACTATACACCACTGGCAAAAAGGCTGCTTCAGTCACCAACACCTTTTCCTCACACGGGGGAGGAACAATTTAAAATTCAGTTGTAGGCTTTGTGCTGGAAATTTCCAGAGCAAACCTTAATCTAAGCTAACCCACACTTAGCCAACATAGGTAAGCTCTCCGTGGAGTTTGAGCATCTCAGTAAGGACTGTGGTTTTGAAGATGAAGGCCGATGCTTCTGCATAAAATACAGCGTTACTTTGCCCCATTATATTAATGGAAAGTTCTTCATAGATCCTCAGGGCTTTTGGATGTAGTCGTTTCTCATGTCTCCACATAATTTAAATATTCCTGTGTCCCCTGGAAAAATACTAAAACAATATTATTTGTTATAAGAGTCATAAAATATTTTCTTTCATGAAATGAGTATGTTTTGAAAAAAAGAAAAATAATCTCCTAATATAGCTTAACAACAAGCATGACTGGAGTGAGAAAGTGTGAGTGGCCAGCACCCTTTTCTGGGCAGTAGTTTTGCTAGACAGCAGTTACCTGTGTAAATTAGTGAGATTTATTTTTTTAATTAGAAACATTTTTAAGTGATATAACAAAATTCTTCACTCATTTATTATTTTCATCACAATCAGATTGTGAATAATAATGTGGGAATTCTCTAGTTGAACCAGGCATAAACCCATTAAAAGGCCATTCCTTTTCTTTTCTTGACAAGGTGAAGAGCTGGTGCCTTCTCAAGTTCAAAAGGAGAAAAAAAAAAACAGTTTATTATATAGAGTCCATTGCTTTATGGTCCAAACTTCCTAAGGAAAATGAATTTTGACTGGAACTTTATGTAGTTTATTTTCCATCTCACACCATGCAACAAATACAAAAAATGTTTAGGCTCTCCTCTTACTGAACTAATTTCTTTATCTACCACACTTTGGCTCAGAAAAAGGTTAATAACCATGTTTTCAAAGTGAGGCTGCCCACTGTGAAATTTGTTCCCCTGCCATTTCTAAAAAATGCATACTGCAGAAAACCTTCTGCTTGGCTTATAGTTAATTCAGAAAATAACTATCCAGACACTGTAATTCCTGCCTGCGTAAAAGAAATGCATGGAAAGGATTGAGTTTTTTATACACACTTATATGCGTTAACGGTATTAATGAACCTGACAGAATTTAAATATAATTACCACATCTGAAGTGTATTCAACAAGAAAACTTCTCATAGTGATTCTATTCTAAACAGCATAGAAAAGCAACTGAATGATGAATAATGAATTTGAGGCACAAAATCATATCTCAAAGAATCTTTAAGGTACCACATGCGACATCTAAGACAAACAACTGCGTTGTAAATAAAAATAATTTGGTACCGTGAACGTCAACTCATAATTCAAGGAACGAAACATAATCTAGTATACTTTCAAGATCATTGCAAGTGCACAGAAATTATTATTTTCCAGAAAAGAAATGGTTGAAAAGAGAAAAATACTTAGGTATTGTGACTGAAAATGTTTTTCTTTATTTAAATCGAGCAACATTAGAACATATCTATTTTACTCAACATGGCTTGAAGGAGAAAGGCTTTCCTTGCCTGAGAAACGATGTATCTGTAATTAACTTGGACAAGGAATATATGATTTTCTAATCCCTTTAGAATGACTCAGAGTTTTACTCATGGGAACATTTTGGGAATGAAAGATCAGAAATATGGTGAGATATGTTTTAAAATCAGCACACAGAATGGCAAAGCCAACATTCCATATGCTCACTCTGGCTGCTCTGATTGCAAAGGCAGAGCCATAGACCCTTGAACAAAATCAAGGAGAAAATTTACTGATTGTTCATGCCTTTCTCATTGGTCCTTTTGAACACTTCTTGGTGTTCTGATGCTTTTGGCCCTTGATTTTCCCTCAGTTACTTGGATTTACTTCTCCTGCTTGGTTCCTGCAAATAAAAATTTCTTCATCATTCAGCTCTTCAATTTAGCATCTTTTATGAGCCTATTCTTTGCCTTTTTATAACAGTTGGGAATTACATTACTTATGCATATGTCTATGTGATTATTGCTTTTGATATGTAAGCTTCACCACAGTAGTAACCTGAACTTACTTTCTACTATTATATGCCATGTACCTAGGATAGTGTCTGGCACCTTCTACTGCCTCATTTCCAGGCATTAATATGTTGTTGACTTCATACTCTATATTTTCATTTTAATCCTCTCCCTCAAACTTTACACCCATAAATGTAACATCCAGTTGAACATCTCTACCTGGGAATCTTGTATTTGTTTTAAATGTACTATGTCCAAAGGGAATTTATTATATTCCACATTCAACCCCTCTTTCAACCTATTGTCTCAAAAATCCCTTTTTCCTATATCCCTTTGATTTCAATATCTGCTCTATCACTTAGGCCAGAAACTGAAAGTTATTATAAACTCATTTTATATATTTCTCCTACAATCAGTTGGTTGCTATATTATTTTCATTCTGTTACCTAAATGTCTTCTCCATCTATACTGCCACCACAGTAAGTCAATCCCTCCCCTGAATTATGGCTTCCTAAATAAACTTTCTGCCTTCACTCTTCCTTTATTCTATTCATTATACACAGTGTTGCCTGAGTGACTTCCCAGTCTTCACCTTCCTTACATCCAGTCTGGCCAGCTTAGTACCAGGTCTTTCAGTGAAAAGGATTCAGATTCCTATCTACCCCCCTGATTACTCCACAGTCTCCCCCACGCTATATACACCAAGAACATCAAACTGCACTATTTATATTTTCCCCAACATGCTTCACTTTGTCCTATGGGTCATCATTTTTATTTAGAATGGCAGAGTAAACAAAAATGGTTCTGAAATACATTCAGAATCATCCTTGAAATTGCCCTATGAAGCTTGTCTATATTGTGTTTCCCCCAAAATAAGACCTACCCCCAAAAGAAGCCCCAGTTAAGATCATCATCCAGATGGATACATTTAGTATGTTATGACGATGTTCCAGAAGAATATGAAATGACTGTATTTGAATAAATGTAGATTGTTGTAGGTGAAAAAATAAGATAGCTCCTGAAAATATGCCCTAATGCATCTTCTGGAGCAAAAATTAATATAAGGCCCGGTCTTATTTTCGGGAAAACATGGTTGTATTTAAGTACAAGTAAGATTCAAGAAATGTGCTTATTCTAAGCTCTGGTTGAAAAAAAGTAAACAAAAGGGCAATCCTTCTTAATGTGAATATGAATTATACATTCTCCCCTGCTGTTCACTTGGAACCTTCAGGGAAAGAGCATTTCCCTAGCACAATGCGAATTCCTATGCTGAGATACTTCAGAATCTCATCGTTGACTTGGCTGGTTTCAAACATTTGAGTGCATGGTGTGAGGACTTTGATGGCGTTTCTATTGATATCATGTCTGGGAGTCTTTGGAAAAACTGTGAGAACCAGGTGGTGGCTTCTATCACTACATTGTATAAATATCTCCTACATCAGCAGCGATGCACACACATTACTCATTTCATCAAGACCTGGGAGGGGAACAGTGCTGTCACTGAATGATTTAGTTGGAGCCATGACACCTGTCTGAGAAGGAGCAGAGTTGACATACAAAGTTTGGCTGCTCATCAGTAGTCACAAGTTAACCTGACTATACAGAGACCAAGAACACAAATATAAAATTAATATCTACTCTGAAAAGAGAATAAAATAAAGTTAGTAATATAAAGGATAAATTTGATGGAAGAAAAGAACAGAAATGTTAACATAAAGAGAAAAAATAAAACCAATTTTGAACGTAATTTATGGAGATCAGCTTAAGAATGAAAAATAGTAGATGGAGCAAAGGCAATATTCAATGTACAACAACAACATGTTTTTTTAAATTAAATACAAAATTTTGAGTTCACAGGAAGGAGGAACTCATCATAAAAATGTAGAATGTGTGCATTGTGTATGTGTGTTGCCAAATTTTGGCATTTCAGTGAATGAGAGTTTTATAAACATGAAAAGGATGAATTACTTCTAAAAGAACGAAACAGATTGTTTTTAAACTTTCCTGTGATAACAATAAGTGTCAGAAAACTGCGGAGAAAAACCTACAGAGATATAGGGACAATAGTTATGATTGAAGAATTCTACATCTTGTCAAGTTGGCATCTTATTTAAAGACTATAGAAAAAATTAGACATGTAAGAACTCAAAAATCATACCACTCTTAAACATTGCGTGAAAAATAACTCAAGAACCTGTCTCTCTTCAACATCATTTATCTAGAGATTCAAAGAAAGAATGTTCTAGGTGCTGTCCTACCAGCAGGAACTGTGAAATGACAGGCTCCAAGAAGAGCTGATGTAGTTTGGCTCAATTGTTCAGTCGTTTTTGGAGAACTGTATCAAATAATAAAAGTTCCTAATGATCTGGATTCCTCAAAGGACTCTCTGGTTGCATAATATTTTTCCATCTAGGTTTGAAGATTCAGTCAAAGTAGATGTCACAGAAAAGTAAAGTTACAAGCTAAATGAATGCAGAAAACATGTCTGGTTTTTTTTTGTTTGTTTTGTTTTGTTTTCATTGCAACACCCCCAGTACCTAGCACAGTACCTGGGGCAGATAGATATCCATTAAATATTTTTCATTTAATGATTTAAAGGCAAGAAGTGAGAGAAACAGAGGTATATCTTCTAGCAGCAAATTCTCTTTAATAGAACTAAACAAACACACATTGAATGTCTACTATCTGCTTGGCACTGAGTGGTTCGAAACGCTAAAGAATAAAGATATAGATAGAGTTTGTGCTGCCCCCATGTTGCTAATTTATCCCTGGTTAGAAAGTTCACTGCATTGATAACATTTTGAGTGAAATCTGGGGCCTGTCTATTCTGGGCCAGCTCCCTAGTTAGGAAGGACCAGTGTAGGTGTCACACCATTTTAAAGTGATAAAATGGAGAGATTGACTAGAATATCGGGCTTTCCAGCCTATCTTGGATGGGAAGCTTCTCTATTCCCTCTGAGACCACATTATCTAGAATTAGGGTTGGGGCCAAGAGGAAGACATGCTAGCATAATTGCATAAGAAATGCTGGCTGTGATGTACCTGTAAATGTTATGGTTAGGCATTTGACGCTTTTGTGAGTCACCATATCTTATGGTGGCTTCCTTATAATGTGTCAATTATGTTCAGCTCCTGCTAAAAGGCCTGCCTCCTAGAAGATCCTTTCTTTTGATCTGATAAGTAGGACCATTCACTTTCCTTCTATAGAATGGTGGAAATGGAAACATTCTTCATTGTGTCATGTAAAATAAAGAAATGAGAAGCTTGGGGGAAAATGTTATTATAATATAGTGTGGCTGGGATTAAACAAAGCTCAAGATTATAAAAAGCTGGGGGGGAATAGTCAGGTCAATTTTTAAAGAAATGGCTTAAGACTAGTCATGGGCTAGTGTGAAAGTATGCGATTTCTAGGAACCACAGACACAGAAGAATTTGTGTTCACTCTCAGGCTCACAAGAAAGATTAGAGGTAGTGTGAGAATTCTACCTTCATGGTTCAAACCTGGAAGAGACGAATAGATATAAATGATAAATGTCTAACTATTACATTGTTTTGTGCACCTGAAACTAATAAAAAAATAGCCATCTTTGCAGACAGTATGAAGATGTTGCAATGTCCCCTGTAAAACACATGTCGTAAGCTGCTTAGGACAAGACAGCAAACCTGTTATCTTCATAGTACAGGTGAAGACCCATTGCAGCTGGGAGAAGAGAATAAATCCCAGTACTCCTAGAAAACAGATAGAAATATGTTCTGGGACCAAATCATTACATGTCTACTACTTCTGGGGAGACGTAGGACCACTGGGAAGGACCTGCCTCCAAAACAAAGGGACCCAATGCTCCCCTGAGACTTAGGCTGAACCAGAACAACAGAGAACACCTTCCCCTTACTTGTGCTCCAAGCATTTAATAACAAGTAACAGATGACCAAGCATTTAATAATAAGTAACAGCAATCTACTAATAGAAGAAGATGAAGAGCATGGCAGGAGAACTTCTCTGAGATACAGGCACAAAGGGAAAAACTAAAGTTGAAGGTGCAATAGAACTTGAGATAAACTCTCTTGAAAACTGGCCCCTTACACGATACATAAAGGTCAAGTCAAGACGTAAGATCTGAAACCCAAAATCTCCTGGAAGAAAACATAGGGTAAGCTCCCTGACATTGGTCTTGGCAATGACTTTTTGGAAATGACACCAAGACCATAAGCAAAAAAGTAGAAATAAACAAATGAGACTACATCAAGCTAAAACGTTTCTGCACAGCAAAGGGAACTACAGAATGAAAAGGCAACCTATGGAATGGGAGAAAGTATTTGTAAACCGTTTACCTGATGAGTGATTAGTATACAAAGTACGAGGAACTCATACAACTCAGCTAACAAAATAAATAACCTGATTAAAAACTGGATAAAGGACCCGAATAGACATTTTTCTAAAGAAGATATACAAAAGGACAATAGGTACATGAAAAGGTGGTAAACATCACTACTCACCAAGGAAATGCAGAGCAAACCATAAGAGATGTCACCTCACACCTGTTAGGATGGCTATTGTCGAAGAGTCACAAGGTAGCAAGGGTTGGTGAGGGTGATGAGAAAAGAAAGCACTTGTGCACTGTTGCTGGAAATATAAACTGGTGCAGCCATTGTGGAAAATGGTATGGAAGGACCTCAAAAAATTAAAAATAGAACTATCATATAATCCAGCAATTCCACTTCTGGGTATATATCCAGATTACATATATAATAAACAATATTTATATGTGTATTATGTAATATATATATATATATATATATATATATATATATATATATATATATTAGAAAGACAAAAATAGCATTCTCTCACTTTTATGTGAAATCTAAAAAACAAAACAAAACAAAAACCTGGAACTCATAGTAACAGAATGGTGAATACCAGATCCTGGAGGATTGCGGGGACAGGGGACATATTGGTCAAAGGTTACAAACTTTAGGTTATAACTTCTGGAAACCTAATGCAAAGCATGGTGATTACAATTAGTAGTAATGTATTATATACTTGAAATATGCTAAGAGAGTACATCTCAAGTGTTCTCACACCTTCCCCATATACATACAAAGATAGAACTATGGGAGGTGATGAATATGCTAATTATTTTGATTATGGTAATCATTTCCCAATCTATACATATATCAAAACATAACACATTTGATACAATTGTAATACAATTTTATTCGTCAAAATAAATAAGAAATCATTTGTGCCAGAAAACATGTTAAAGTAATGAAAGAAAAAATAAAAATTGTCAACTAAGAATTCTATAGAAAGCAAAATATATTTCAGAAGAAGTAGCAAAGACTTTTTCAGTAAAATAAGAACTGTGGAAATTTATTATGTGGTTGATTTCTACTACAAAAAAAAAATGTTAAAAAAGACTCATCAGGCAGACACAGTGTGATTTTTAACAAAATCTTGTATCTTCTGAAAGAAATGATATAAAATAAATTAAATATAAATTCTTTTTTTCCTTATTTTAAGGTTCTGAAATAGCCCTGTCCAACTGAATTTCCTGTAATGAACAGCCACATGTGACTGTTGAACACTTGAAATGTGGCAAGTGTTACTAAGAAACTGAGTTTTGTTTCATTTAATTTCAATTAATTTAAAATTAGTCACGTCTGGCTAGTGGTTACTTCATTAAATTGTGCAACTCTAAAAGAAAACTTATTGTCTAAAGCAAAAAGAATAGTGAGGCATTATGTTTATAGCATACATTAAAATAAATGTATGACAACAATAGCACAAATAATAGTTGGGGGGGGATAGAAAATGTGATATTACTTGAAGCTTCACACAAAAACCTGTATGAAAATGTTCATGCCAAAAAAAAAGAAAAAAAAGAAAGAAACAACCCAATGTCCCTCAATTGTGCAATGAATAAACAAATCATGGTAAGTTTTATACAACAGAACAGTACTCAACAATAAAAAGGAATGAACTACTGATACAAATAACATAAGTATAAATCTCAAATATAACATATGAAATAAACCAATGTCAAAGGCTACATATTATACGCTTCCATTTATGATATTCAGGAAAAGAAAGCCTATAAGTACAGAAAGAGATTTGTAGTTGCTAGAGGTTGCCAATGAGGGAGGATTTGAATACAAAGGGACACTGAATTATACACTAAAAAGTAAATTTTACCATACCTTAATTTATGTTAATTTAAAAAGTGTAAAACACTGCTATATTCAAAGTAGTAAGGTTTATAAAATAGAATAATCATTACACATTTTTTAGTTTTCAATTACAGTCGACATATACTATATCTTAGTTTCAGTTGTAGAGCATAGTAGTGATAAGACATTTCTATAACTTACGAAGTGATCACCCCGGTAAGTCTAGCACCCACTGGAAACCATACATAGTTATCTTCCCTATGCTGTAACTTTACATCCCCATGACTATTTTTATAATTGGCGATTTCTGTATCTTTATCCTTTCCCCTTTTCCTCTTTCCAAGCAAACCCCCTCTCATCGGGCAACCATCAGTTTGTTCTCTGTATATGAGCTGGTTTCTGTTTTGTGTGTTCATTTACTTTGTTTCTTAGATTCCATATGTAAGTGAAATAATATGGTATTTGTCTTTCTCTGTCTGACTTACTTCACTTAGCATAATACCCTCTAGATTCATTCATGTTGTCACAAATGGTAAGATTTCATTCTTTTTTTATGGTTGAGTAATAAATATTCCATTGTACATACCCGGGGTGCCAAAAGAATGTTTACAAGTGAACACTTTGTTCAGCGTGGATCAAGCAGTGGTTTGCCATAATCAGAAGTGTCTGGATGCTGATGGTAACCACTTTGGGCACCTCTTGTAATTGCAGAAGTCAAACGTGACTTGTAGTCATCTTTTGTTAAAGTTGTGTTCTTTTCACAAGTTATGAGTTTAAACATAAAAAAACCTCTTACTGGGAAAAAAAGCAGAGCTACAAACTCATTTTTTTAGATAAAGATAGCAAGTTTTTCCCTTGGTTCTAGCTACAGGTCCAGGGGAAAAAAGGTAAGGCAAGCAGAACTGGAGGTGACAAAAGTTATTAACATTATTTTTTTCCCTTGGGGAGCACCTATTCACTATTCTTATTTAATGAACTTTCACTATGTGCTAACATTGAATAAAGCAAATACGGTCTCTTCCTTAATCGAGGTTATAGTCTAAGCCTCAAAGACGAGGGACAAATCAAAATTCCAAATAAAAATATACCAGGAAGCATTGTTGATACTATTAAAATTGTCCCTTGGTATGAATATTGCCAATATCTTTCAAATATTGTGATTTTGAACATACCTTGTTTTTCATATTTGAATACATTTTCACTTTATGTAGACATCTTTAATTATGTATATTCAGCAAAATGCCTACTTATTCTAATTATTTATCATTATATATGTAAGTTGAAATTCACCTTGTATCAGATTGAATGTTGACAGCTCATAACCTACCCTACTTGTCCATTACTATATTAGGTAATAGTCAGTATAATTAAGAATATTGAGGTACAGAAAGGAAAAGCTAAAATAACATAGATGAAAGACATTTGACCAATGCTGAATTGAATGCATTTTCTGAGTTTCATGCAGTGACAAACTCATCTCTCTAATGAAAATTGTAATAGCTGAATTCAGCTAAAATCTAAATTCCTGGAATGATGCCATTTATATTTATGGAATGAGTATCGATTGTTTTCCCATAATTGGTAAATGTGTAGAGGGAAACAATGAGTAGAAATTAAGTCCAAGTTTTCCCAGTGTCAAATCAGAAGTTAAGACACAAATGTAATGTGACTTGGAACAATCAAGACCAAGATGTGGATTGGATATGATAGAAGTTTCACATACAGGGTCAGGAGCCCCATCCAGACAATGCAAGGATGACTAAGAAGAGGGTTCAGCTCTTCTGGAACATAAAACAAGAATCTGGTAGAGTCAGAAACCTGGAGGATAGTTGTAGGCATCTACTCTGGTTCAGAGGCCCACAGAAGAAACAGAGGAATCCTAAGTATTCGAGAGAACTGGGCAGAAGGAAGCCTATGTTGCAGTATGGCTAGTCCACAGTGGCAGTTCTAAAACCCTCTAGCTCATATTTTTGTTAAGGCAGGTTGTCCTAGTCCATTCAGGCTGCAACAACAAAACTACCATACACTAGGTGGCTTAAACAACAGACATCTCTTCACAGTTCTGAAGGCTGAGAGCTCCAATAGCAAGATGCTGGAAGATTCAGTGTCTAGTTAAGATTCATAAACATCTGTCTTTTCACTGGCTCCTCACATGACAGAAGGGGCAAGAGAGTTCTCCGGTTTCTCTTTTATAGGGGCACTAATCCCATTCATGAGGACTAATCCCATTCAAATATTAAGGGAAAATCTATCCCACTCATGAGGGTTTCAACCTCATGACCTAATAAACTCCCAAAAGGCCCTACCTCAAAATGCCATCACATTGGCGATTAGGTTTCAACATGAAGTGTTGGGGGCACAAATATTCAGTGTATGACATAGGCTTTAGCCATTCACTAACAGTAGCAGTGAAATTTTAAGAACTTTGCTAACAAATTATATTTAAGTCTAGGTGTCATACAAGGGTTGTGGAATAGGGAGAAGACATGGCTGGTCTATGGTACTGCCAACTTGACTCCTGCTTCAACTCTCTAGATCTTATCATTTTCTGAGATCTCTGCCCTTTGATACTTCCCTGATTTCAGGCTTGTCACCTTCCTCCCTGAAGTTTCAGCTGCTAGAGTCTCTTTGTTTTACCCTATGATAATTTTTTCCTAGCCACTTGCAGTTTCTCTCAGTTGTCTTCACAACCCATTTTAGGTCACATCGATATACTCGTCTGTGCTCTACAAAACTCAGTGTCCCAGGAGATAGGTAGAAGAGCTCATGACTCTCTCATGCCTAGAAATCCCAAGAAAATATCTTTAATAACCTTCCTATGACATTGGCCATGAGTTCTTCTGCTAGTCTGCTGCCTTCAAAATACCACACACGAAAATACAGATCAATAGGTTTTTTTGTTTTAGTTTTTAACCTATATTCCTTAAATATTAAGGGAAAATCTATTATGATGTCCCCTTGACAGACCCATAATAGTGAGAGAATGAGTTCCCTGTATTATTTCCAATTCCTTTTTTCACCTCCCAGATCTCTCAGCTTTGGGGTGTGTGTGTGTGTGTGTGTGTGTGTGTGTGTGTGTGTGTAAAAGAGGAAAAAAATAAGAAAGCCTTAAAAACATGTTATGCCTTTTTGTATTCTCTAAGCACTTTTTGCTCTCTCACAGTTAGATGGTGCCTTTGCTGGCCCAGAAATCGAGAATCTGTCATCTTTGATCACTGGCCTATGAGCTTACAACTCCCTCTGGAGTTGAAGCCCTGGCCCTCTACAAATGAATGGGTGTAGCCACAGCAGAGAGGAACAAAATATGCTAGTTACTACTTCAAGTGAATGAACAAGAATTTATGTAACCAATATGCTACACTAGCCCAGCTGGTGGGACAAGACAATTCAACGTTGCTCCTTTGCTCTTCTTTAACTTTGCTCAGTGGGATTAGTTTCGCCCCAACAACAAAAAGGCTGGCACTTTTATGTCTTTTATAGTTATCTTTAAGAAATGTAAAACTCTGAGATTATTTCAAGAAATAAATCATAATCTCAAATTTCTATTTAAAGTGCTTAATCCCATATATCAGCAAAACTCCCAAATTCACATAAAGTTGCAGTTACCCTCTGCCTTCAACTTAGGACTGCTGAAAGTGAAAAGAATGAGGGACAGATAAGTTTCTATTCTGTTTCCAAATTCCTCCTCTCCTAGTTTCCAACCGTTTTGTGGCAGTAAATTGGAATAGACCAGATTGCTCATCAAATTGATTATTTTTTCCTGGGAATCCCAACTTCTCTTCTTCTAGGTTGGGCTATATGACTAGTTTTCCTGATGGAATATAAGTGAAAGTGATGGATCACTAGCAGTCTGAAGCAGTTAAGCTAGGAGTGCATTGGGTATAAATTCTCCATGCTATCATTCATCATCTCCTGGCCAGAGATTTTAAAAAAAAACCCAATAGAACAATCTAAGGCAGAATCAATAAATGAAAGGAGGCTGATTTTCTCAATCACCATGTGGAAGACTGCCTACCAAAACCCAACTAAACTATGATGGAAATGAGAAATAAACCATTATTTATTAAATCTTTTAGATGGGGGCATTTGTTATAGCAGCTAGAGTAACCTACCCTAATTAGTCCTGGGAGGGAGGAAAGAGAAGAAAGGAAGAAATATTCATACTTGTCTGGAACAAATATGTTCATAGAACATATACCATGGACATTGTTCATACATCTCACTAGCAGTTGTCTTGACTCAGATGATACATTCTCCTCTTACTAATAAGTTACTTGTTCTATATCTTTTAGGAATCTGGGATTATATTTAGCCGGTCTCTTCTGATTCTGGCCTTAGCATCTAAGATAATACTCATCTAACTCTATATCATGTATGGCACTCTTCTGTTCCACAGCAAACAGTCACATATCCTTTGCTCCAAAAATAATTCTGAGAGCACAGGTCATCAAATACCATCACTTAACCTTCATTCCCTTCATCCCCATCTTCAGAGCATCTTTCCAAGTTGCTCTTTTTCTTTTATATTTTCCAGGTGAGAGACAGTCACCAACCAAATGTATGTGCTTCACTTAAGGGGAAATATATCAATTTTGTGTGTGTGTGTGTGTTTGCATTTGCTTTATTTTGACTTTTTTTTTTTGCACTGAGATCTCATGGTGTTTAATTCTTCCTTTATCGTGAATGCCTGGTGGTATTTGTTTTTTTGATGCTATCTTCCTGAAACTCGTTGAAACAAATACTGAAGTTGCCTTGTTTTGTGCATTAACTTTCTTGACAATGAGGTTCACTGACGCCTCTCACTAGACTTGAACTGAGTAACAGGATCACATACCCTTGTCTCCTGGATAAGTTAGATTCACAGCACACCACCAGCTCCCTCCAAAATATCCTCTTCCTTTCACCATGAACCCTTAACCCTCTTTGACTCAATATGATGTATTCAGAATTGTGGAATATTTTTCTAGCTGAATCATTTGAAAATTCCCATTTTGATCTGTACCTCTCTTTGGAATGTTATATCCACTGTATTTTACTACTTTAGGTGAAATTTCAGGTAAAGACCATTACGTTTACCTGGATGTAAAATTCTAGACTCCTAGTGACTTACCCTCAGAACTTTCTAGATATTATTGGATTATTCATTTTCTAGCATTTCATGTCACAGATACACAACCAAGTATGGAGTCATTCCTCTCTCTCTCTCTTTCTCTCTCTGTCTCTCTCTGTCTCCCTCTCTCTCTCTCTCTCTCTCTCTCTCTCTCTCTCTCTCCCTCAATGTATGCATTTAGAAATTTTTTTCCATGAGAATTCATAAATATAACCAGAAATCTTCACTCTGAAGCCTCAGATCTTTCTTCACTTCAAGGAAATTATATTCCATTATTCTTTAAATTACTCTGTTACATTCACATTGTAGTGTCTTTCTGAAAATTCTGGTATATTGATATCAAGATTCTTAGATATACCTTCAATATTTCTTACTTTTTTTCATCCATTATTCCTTTGAATTCTTTGATAATTCCTCAAGTTAATTTATTAAACTCTTTGTTGGCAATATCCGTTCTATTCATTGTGTGCATTTCTGCTTACTTTTAGCAGTAATGTTTCATACTAAACACTCTGATAGTCATTTTCTCCTTTTTCTCGTGGCAACATGGTCTTTTCTAATGCAACAACCTTTTCAATTTCATTGAGAATATCACTTTCAATTTTCTTGAAGCTTACCATGGTTTACTACATGCATTTTGTCTTTTTGAGGGTCAATGTTATTACTCCCCTCCTTTCAGCTGATGATTCTTTTCAAAATCTGATGCTAAATATTTTATTTTCTGATTATATACCTAACTCTAAATTCATGCAGCTTTTTAAAAGAATGGGCCCAAGGCAAGTGGATATTATCTTTTATTTCAATGGAACTATTATAATTAATTTGCAGAACTGCAAAACTCACACTAATTTTTCACATGAATAAAAAGTTTTTAAAAACCTAATTATGAACAAAGTGAATATTAAAGAGCACTTTCACCAGTCCCTGAATAAAACACAATTAGAATTATTTAATTGGATAAAAATAGATAGGCCACACAAAATCATTTTAGATAAAGTGCTTCTGAATTTTCCCTTTAGAAAAGTGCATCGTAAAAGTATGTTTTCTTTAATTATGTGTTAATGAAAAGACAACATAAAGATGCTCTACTTCTCATTCTCTTAATCCTTGTACCTTCCCCTTTTGCTTTCTCGTTTTCAAAATGATGATAATCTGGAGCAGGCCAATTTTTCTTAGTCATGAAGAGGACAGATTTAGGTATGATGAGACAGTGAGAGGAAATAGTAGGAAAAGTCCCTTTTCCTGAGATGATGCAGGGGCAAATAAAAGTAGTTAACAATACTATATGAGCATTTATAAATTTTTGAAGGGTAGATCTCATATTAAGTGTTCTTACCACAGACACACACACACACACACACACACACACACACACACAAGGCATGAAGAAACTTTTGGAGGTGATGGCCATGTTTATTACCTTGATCATGATGATGGTTCAAGGGTGTTTGTATGCATCCAAAGTCATCAAATTCTATACATTAAATATGGGTTTTTATGTATATCAATTATACATCAATAAAACTATGAGTTGTTATAGATAGATAGACACATAGACAGACAGATAGATAGACAGACTTTGCAAAAATTAAAAAAGGATAAAAAGAAGAAGGCCAGATGCAAGAGGTGAGTTCTAAAACCCCGTGCTACTGACTGCTGAAAATACCCCAGCACAGAATGTATTTGATTTGATCCTTAGAAAGTTCAGAACAGAAAGTAGCTACTGAAGAGTAGCCTGGTGTTTAGCATATGGAAGAGGCCAAATATATGTTATCTAGAAGAGAGAAATCTTAAACCTACTCTAGATTAAACTCAAAGTAACAATTATGTTTTCAGTCAGCTGAGCAGACTAGATCATGTGTGTTGTGGCACAGATTCAGAGTAAGGTTTTTATTCTTTACAATTGAAAAATATTGTGTATTAGGAAAATCATAAATTACTCTAATGGATGCTATAAGGGATTTATTTCTATGTTAATTTCAATTGAAGATTCAAAACAGTAGAGACTACATCCTAAACGGAAGGTCATAAAAGATGGTTCTTTTTTTTTTTTTTTTTTTTGGTTTGGTCATCAAGGATTTTTAATTGGTTTGGTCATCAAGGATTTTTAAAGGAAGTGAGCAGAAACCAGTTTTGTGATTTTAATCTCTAGATGACAACAACGGTCTAACGGATCAGGTGTCTGAGATTAAAGAAGTACATTTCCTTCAAGAAATGCCCCCACTTGTCTCCCCACTGTACAGAAGGGTGGAGGGTGCCTTCTTCTGATCCCAAATCTAGTAGGAAGAGCTTCAACTATGCCATTCAGCGTTTGAACAGTGCCAAGATTTAGAACCAATGGCTGGTTCCTGTCTCAAGCTTAGGGAATGTAAAGGGTCAGGAACGGTGGCTGTTTGGCTACTCTGATGGTGGCACATCCTGAATTGGGATCATCCTGAATCTTCAAATTCTACTCAGGCAAAAGTGTTTTCTGTGAACCAAGTGGGGGTCACATGCCAAGAATGCGAGCATCCGATCATTCTATTTCCTGTCTCAGAGTTCTACTTGGAGAAGTAGAAAAACCATAGTCAAAAACTGCCAACTGTATCTAGGGACTGAAGAAGGACTCATCAGCCACCACACCAGCCGGAACAAATGCATTTATTTATGCTAAGAGATCTGCAGGCAGTGGGAATGAGGGAAAACCAACCTTATCAGTCAGGATAGAGTACAACCGTGGTTCTCAGCCAAGGCCCATTTTGTTCCCAAGGGATAGCGGCCATGTCTGGAGACAGTTTTGGTCACAAAACTGGGGAGATGGTAAAGTGTCTGGGCAGTGATACTGGCACTTACTGACAAGAAGCCAGAGTTGCTGCCAAACATCATAAAATGTATAGGACAACTCCTTACAACAGATAATTATTCAGCAAAATATCAGTAATGTCAAGGTTGAGAAACCCTTGGCTAGAGAATGCTGTATGTTGATTTAACAACTAATCTCCAAATTTTAGTAGCTTATAACACAAAGATTTATTTCTAATTTGTACTGTGTGTCCATTGTAGATTGGCAATGGCTCTACTCCACATGTCTTCATGGCAGAATCCAGCCTCCATTTGGAATATCACCAGTCAACATGGCAAAGCAAAAAGAAACATGTTGGACAACTTTTAAAGCTCCAGGTAGAAATGACAAACTTCTCCTCTATGTTTCAGATCCCCTTGTAACAAATTACTCCAAATTTAATGGCTTGAAACAACACACAATGATTATCTACTAGTTAGTCAATAATCAGACAGGGCATAGCTGATCCCCCTTCTTCAGGACCTCATAAGATCTGCAGTCAAAGGATCAGACAGGACCACACTCACTTCAAATGGCAAATGGGATGGAATCTGCTTGTGAGCTGAGTCGGTGGTTATTGGCAGGATTCCGTTCCTCATGGGCTATTGGACTGAGAGACCTGAGTTCCACAATGACTGTTGGCTAGAGGTCATCCTTACTTCTTTGCCAGGTGTCCTGCTCCACCAGAACAAGAATGCATGAAGAACCAAAAAGCAAATACCAGCAAGATAAATATCACAGTCTTTTTTACACTTATAATGGAAGTGACATCAGATTATTTTTCTATTCATTTCTAGCAAGTCATAAGATCCAGCCCACAGTCAACAGGAGGGAATTACAGAAGGGAGTGAATACTTCTTCATCTCCCCTGAATTCAACAGGGTGGGATATTTAATCTTTTCACAGGAAGGAGTACCGCATAGAGTAAAACTAAAATATTAAGTAAAGAGTAATACAATCTGCCTCCCCAAACATTTTCCTCTTTCCTAATTCATCAGGCTCAAACTGGGGGAGGGGTGAAGTTCTATTTTTAAGTCATGGGTTTGAGTTTTTTATTATTCCATTGAACTGGATATGTGAATTTCTGAACTGAGAGAGAAAACTATACTTTATAACCTAGAGTAACCACAAGATCTTCCATCACCTAAAAGCAATCAGAAGGGTTATAGGGATTCCCACAAATTTCCCTCCAGAAAATGATACATACCAGCTCCACAGAATACATTTAAAGAGATAGTGGAAGGCAAACCTAAAGTTGCATGATATCCCATGAGTCTACTGGTTCATACCTTTACTCAACAACCGTGCATTGATTACCTATTATATCCTCGGTTTATCCTAGGCATGGGAATACACAAATGAATAAAACAGACAAAAATCCCTGGCCTTGTAGAGCTTGTTTTCAAATGGGCTTGGGGAAGTTGATAGACTCTAAAAGAAATGATTTAGGTACATAGTATTTCAGAAGGTGATAGAACTTATAGAGATAAATAAAAAAGAGACAGGGATGGGGGATGCTAAGATTTTCAGAGGTGAAGAAAGTCTCCTGGAAAAAGATGAAACCATGAGCCATGTGAATATCATTCTCTGTAATGTTTATATATTCTTCAAAGGAGCTATTTTAAACATCAACATAAAACACCATAATAATAACTCCAGCAAGCAAGAGACGTCTGCATTTAAAAACACATCTACAGTTTGTTTGGAAACAGTGACTGATATGGTTTTCATGTGCAGTTATGTAGATTGATGATTCCTTTTTGCAGACCTTACCCTGACCTCAGCACATGGTGTGTAGGTGTCAGTGGTCTGACTCCTACCTCTGAACCATGTAGATGGATAAAAATTAAATCGTAAGATTCTCCTCTATGTATAGCAAGGAAGTATTAAACAAAAAATGTTTCTTGTTTAGTTTCAATACGTTGGTCTTCCTGGAAGTAGGTAATCCAGCTAGGCTTCTCTGAATGAGTCAGTTGCCTAATACAGAAGGTGAATAGGCTTCTACCTGGGATAGGAATGCTTTGACAGGTGGGCTTCCCTGATCTCTGCTGGTGGCTGTGGGCTCTCCTAAGCGTAATGGCCCACAGGCACCTTCTCCAGGAGCTTGGCCGGCAGTAGCGGGTTTGTGGCACCTTACTTTCCCTCCTCACCCATCTTACCTCACTCTTGCTTGAAACCCATTTAAGATTTCCACTAGTTGAGTGATATCGTCTATAGTTTCTCCTGAGGAGAACAGAAAGTTCCTCTCTATATTGCTTGTGCTGTCTTGACAGGAATTTGAGAAAGGGGGAGATTCTAACCCGTATCATAGGCCATCCTCTTTGTCCAGGACATGTTATATTGCAATGTGAAAAGAGCTGGAAATGAAACAGATATGCCATGTATCTCCATATCCTTTTCCACTTCTGTCTCTATCTATATGAAAATTATAGATGGATATTTATAGAAATAGACCAAATGGTTAACAGTTGTTACTTTGAATAGTGGGATAATATGCTTCTTCTTTTTTTAACTATTTATATACTTAAATTTTTCTACTATGGTTCAGTAACACTTTTATACTTAGAAAAACCCAAATTTTTGTTTTACACCAATGGTAGAATCACAGCATGCAATTCACCTGGGGACTATACATCAAATAAAGGAGCTATTTAAACTAAGGAGATACTAAAAAATCAGTAGCTTTTGAAGATTCACTTTAAAGTGTTGCCACTCATGCTTAACAAAAATGTTTCCACCTAGCAAATTAACATACTATACATTATGTACAATACAAATTTATTCGGGGATAATCATAAGAAACTACATTTTTATAGTGCTGTGAAGTTTGCAAATTGCTTCGTCATTTCATTTCATTTGATCATTCTAATGACCATATTAAAACAAAGTCAGTCTTTTTTTAACCCTATTTGAATGAGAAAAAAGAGGTCCAGAGCATTCCAGCATAAGCATTGCCAACAGCAAAGACTGCCAAGCCATTGTTTTCTCTATATGATGACCTTGACTTTTATGCTTGGATGGCGACATTGAAGGAACCAAAATTCCCCAGTAACTGAAGTAGGTTCTCATTCCTCTGTACAGGCAACATCTTACCTTTATTTCTGACTCATGAATCTCCTTTCAGGGTTGGAAATGTGGTTTTCTCAGGAGAAGTGTCATACCCAGTCTTCTCTCCCCTAAATAGGATGTTAACAACTTTTCTCATCCTGCGTATCTCATCCCCTATCTACAGTTGACCCTTGGACGATGTGGGTTTGAACTGCGTGGGACCACATATACGTTGGGGTTTTTTAATTGACCTGCACAGTTCAGACCTGTGCTGCTCAAGGGTCAACTCCTGCTGGGAATTCACGTTATGCGGGGTCCCGCCTGACTGTAATTTTACATGGATTTTCTACCTACAGTAAGTGCCCCCAGTACCCTAGTTGCTCAAGAGTCAACTGTATTTCTTAGAGGTAAAAATATTGAATTTAGAGAACCTGATGAATGTTTTTGGTGGCCATGTTACAAGTTGAGAGTGGACTAATTCTTGGCCATTGAAAGCTAAGGAATCAATTTAGAATCGTTAAGACCCAAATAAAAAAAAAAGCATGTTTTAAAATAATTTGTATTGATAGACTGAAAATTCAGTCAAGACTAAAATTAGTATAATTTAAATATACAGTAATATTTTAAGACTGTTTTATAGCAACAATATTAAGAAAAAGTATTTTAGTAAGTCATGCTGTCTGTATATAAGTACAATCATATACAGAAGAAGTAGGTATATATTTACTTCATATAATTTCTATTTAATTAAGTTATTGAGAGAAAATATGAATAAATAAGTATACTACTATTTTTTTTTTCATTTTAACCAATAATTCTAAGAGTTTAAATGATGCACTAACAGGTAACCATCTTAACTACATGGGGATTTAGACAGTTTCTGTTCTCATGATCATGTAACAATAGGCTTGATGATGAATGTGAAATCAGCAAGAGGCTGATAGCAATTATAGAAGAAACAAAGATTAGTAATATTTTATACATTGCAAAATAACTGTCTTTAATTCTTTTAATCTTAAGTGGACGTGATAGGAGATCTTCTAAAATGGACACTGTCAACTCCTTCCTTTCCATAGACACATGTTGCTTCTCACATAAGAAGTAGAGACTCATTTCACTGGTCTTAATCAGGTATGGCCTGAGTGGCTTGCTTGAAAATAGAATGTAGTAGGCATTGTGGGACTACTGAGCTTAGCTCATAAGTCTTGCAGCTTTCTCTGGGCCCCTTTGGAATGCTCCATCTGGGAAACCAGACAGCATGCTGGGAGATGTCCAGGCCCCAGACAAGCTATGTGCACATGCTATGGTGGTCAGCCTATCATGTGAGTTAGCCCATCTTGGACATTCAACCCATTTGGGACTTGAGATTACTCCAGCCTCAGCCACCATGTCAGGACAACCACATCGAGAATCCCTGAATGAGAGCTACCTGGCTGAGCTCAGCCAACCCTGAAAACCATGTGTGAAAATAATAAATGGTTGCTTTAAGCCACTGTTTTTTAGAAGGTAATTTGTTATACAGCAATAGAAAAGATATGGCATGACTATTAAGTAAATAATAAGTTAAAAACTAAAGCAAAATTCTCCAAAATAAAGCAAAAAGTGAACCTGGGCTCAGATTCTGGCAGTAACTATTTAATGATTTGGGGATCAGTAACATACTCTATAGTCCCATTTCTTCATTAATAAAGTGAAACACTGAGATAGTAAAAGAAACACAGTTCAACACATGTGTGGCCCCTCTGAAAGAATTATACCTACTCTGCAGTGAAAGTCAATAAGTGTCTCACTGACTCTGGGCAAAAAGTATAGAATAGACCGTCAAACAGCTAGTTTTTGAAGGCAGAAATGATTATTAAGAGCAAATGTAGGTTGGCAATGACCATAACCTGCTAAAAACAACTTATTTGACTATTTAACAAGATTGTTAGGTCAGTAAGCATGTGTAGACCGGTTTATCTGATAACACTTAGCTCCTTCAGAATATTGCAGGATTCCACTACAGCTTTTGCATAATGCCTTATGATAGTTCTACAGGGCCTTTCTCCTTAATCAACAATTCTCTACAACTATTTTTTAATCCTGCAATGTTCTTCTTTTGACTCTACTCCCATATTATTGGTTTCATCACTTTCTTGTCCCTCCTCAAAAAACCTCTCCCTTCTCTGTGCCACCAGTTTTTGGCTTCCATTGTCTTGTTTCAATTCTAGCTCTTAACAATTGTTTATGTTTCCATCATTCTACTGAGATTGCATGTCCAAAGTTATCCGCATTCTTTTAGTTGCTAATGTAATTATCCTTTCCTCTGTTCTCACCCTCCGTTTTATCTCTGTAGCATGCAACCAGGTGGACAGCTCCTTTGTTCTTCATTCTCTCCTACATTGGCTTTCATGGCACTTTTGGGTTTCTCTGTGTTGCTCCAAATGCTTCTGTTCTGTTATCTACTCTGGCTCCTATTGCTCCATTAATTGTAAGCATGTTTCCATGGTCCCCTTTGTTCTCTTATTTTCAGTGTGATCTCTTGTCCTGTTATTCATTCTCATGATTTCCTTTATAATAATATGTTAATTGATATCAACTCCTGTCTTTTTTCATAATCTTTAGTCACAAAATGTGTACTGAAACTACATTTTAATCACAAAAGTTTGAAGCCCTATTAGATGTTTTTAATATGGCATTATAGTCAGAGGACCCAGGGATGCATGAATCACTTTTTTTATCCCAGCAATTTTTCTTTTCCATGATTTCCTGTAGCAAAGATATATTTAAACAAGAATAATAGTAAATGAGAACACAAGGTATAAGTTTATCATTATGATCTAGGCTCGTACCCAGTAAATTCAAACTCTCTTATAAGCAGGGCTTAGGGATGAGGTCTAATGAAACACTAAATCTTAATGTCAATCAGTACCACCCATAAACAGTGTGCTCTTTTCATTACAGAAGAGAAAAAACCTAAGCTAACTACATTTTCTCTAAGCAGGCAGACCCTGACTCAGTTTGCTCCTTGCTTGAGGGAAAAGAAATGACACAGAATTCAAGAATGAAAAACAGAGTGAAGTATATGTTTATGAACTTCTGATGCACTGCAACCCAATGTATAAGTAACTGTGGCAAAATCATTCTTCTGCAATCTGACCCAATTAGATCAGTATTCCCTTTACCCAGCAGTGGGGTTAGGTGGAGAGTGGGCATGTATGAGAAAGTGAGACCTTGAGCTGCCTCACGGTCCTTGTCCTCTCTGCAGGGACTGCTCAGCCCTGTCCTTCTCATCATGATCATAAGTTTCAGTTTATGCCTTGATCCCAAGTCTGTATTCTGCTATTTGCTTGCTTAATATTCTAGGACTGGAGCCCAGATCACTCATCTGGTGGTCTAGCTCTTGCCAATGAAATCAATAAGATTGTTTTGTCTACAATATTTCCAACCGCTCTGTGGGGACATGTCTCAGTATTCTTAGATTTTGATACTGCTCTAGCAGACTATATATAGTATATATACTTTCTACAACTTCTATCTCTCTTATCCTTTCTATAAAATCAGAATTCAAGTTTGCATGAAAATTCCAAAGTTTAGCATATTTTTTGATTTGCTGCTTTGAAACACCTGTTTGTCCCTGCTGTGGATAATTCTGGATCTGGGTGGGTTTTCAGTTTCCTTTGGGGAACTGAAACTTGCATGGTCTTCTACTTGCATGGTCCACATGTCATTGGACGCCTCACATCCAATCCTCAGACTTTGATGATACAGTCAACGTGAGTCAACAGGGCCATGGGGACCTTCAGAAAATATCCTCCACTTTAAAGTGCACCAATACGTGACATATTTAGTGCTTTGAAATTTTAGTTGATGTTTTTCTCCCACTTTCAGTAATTTCTGTTGAGAACATGACCATCCACTGTTCAGAGAGCTAAGCAATTGAGGACCTATTGTCACATGGAAGAGCTATTACAACAGAAAACAGAAGGAGAAATAGAGTTTGATCATTGGTTATTGATGCTTTTGAGATGCAAGGACTTGAACTTTTGGAGTTTCTTATACTTTGGCCTTAGCCTTTAAAGTTCATGACAGAACTACATAATACATTTTGAAGAAGACATATTTATTCAAAGGCTTTTATTTTTTTGCTGGTATTGAGAAATTTTGCAATCCCTTTGAGGAGAAAAAGATGGTGGGAGAACCAGGTGAGTATTCCTCTGATAGGGAATCTTATAAGAACAGGCCTTTGGGATACACTTCCCAGGGGAGTACAGGAAAATATGTCTTCTGTTTCCCAACGCCCCAGTGAGACATGAGGATAGTAGAAGAAATGGTTGTATGAATTGTCATGGACATATGATTTCTTTAAATCTGTATATAATTATCTTGTCAGAGAAGGCTTCCCTCCAAAGCCCAGAAATGGGTGAAGAAATCCCCAGAGTGATAGAGGAATAGAGGAGATATGAGAATAATTTGGAATGCGCCAGCTCATTGCTCAGTAACATTTGTTATGTGCCTACTCTGTGTGCAGATTGGAATTTTGTATCTTGTAAGTCCATTATTTTGTTGTTCATTCTAATTAGTATACATTTTGTTTGTTCAATCTGCACATTGTTTGAAGACCATGTAAGAATGATAATAAAAAGGGAATCAGTGTGACTGTACTGGAAATTCTAGCCAGGACAGTTAGGCAAGAGAAATAAATAAATGCATCTAGATTAGAAAGGAAGCAGTAAATTTATCTTAGTTTGCCAGTGATGTGACCTGGCATATAAAAAATCCTAAGAAATTCACACACACACACACACACACACACAAAACAACAACAACAACAACAAAACAACAGCTATGTATTAGAAATAGTAAATGAGTTTAATGTTGTGGCAAAATAAAGATCAGTATTAAAAAAATCGATTGTATTTCTATACATTAACAATAAAATCTGAAAATGAAAATTTAAAAAAATGTATAATATAATCAAAGAGAAGGAAAACAGGAATGAATTTAACAAAATAAGTACAATGATTGCATTCTGAAAACTACAAAGCATTGTTGAAATAAAAGAAAATGTAAAGAAACGTAAATATATCCCATATTCATTCATCAGACGACTTAATAATAAAATGATAATACTTTCCAAATTGATCGGCAGATGCAATACAATTCTTTTCAAAACCCCTGATGTATTTTTCTTGCAGACACTGACAAGCTGATCCTAAAATTTCTGTGAGTCCAGAATAGCCAAAATAATCTTTAAAAAGAAAAAAAAGTAGAGGACTCATACTTCACAATTTCCAAAGTTACTATGGAGCTGCAATAATCAAAACAATCTGGTATGAGGAAAAGGATAGACATATAGATCAATGGATTATAATTGAGACTCCAAAAATACAAGCTTAATTTAATGGCCAATTGATATTCTACAAAGGTCCCAAAACAATTTAATAAGGAAAGAGTAGTATTATTAACAAATGATGCTGGGACCACTACCTACCTATTTGCAAAAGAAAGAATTTGGATCCCATGTTTACACTGAATAAAAATTAATTCAAACTGGATTATAGATATATGTGTAATAATTAAATCAATAAAATTCTTAGAAAAAAACTGAACCTAAATCTTTGTAACCTTGGCTTGCACAGTGGTTTCTTAGATACGACACCGAAAAATAAGTGAACAACAACAACAAAAAAAAAACAACAAAAAATTAAAAACAACATAACTAGGATTTTGTCTAAATTAAAAATTTTATGCTGCAAATGATATCAGGAAGAAAGTGAAAAAACAGCCCAGATAATGAGAGAATATATCTGCAAATCTTATATCTGATAAGGGACATATAGCCAGAATATATAAAGAACATTCACAACTCAATAGTAAAAAGATATATAATGGAATTTTTAAGGATTTGAATAGACATTTCTTCAGAAGATATACAGATTGTCAATAAGCACATGAAAAAATGTATAACATCATTATCCATTAGGTTAATGCAAATTAAAACCACCATGAGATACTACTAACTGACCCCCACCCACTAGGATGACTGTAATCAATAGAAAAATAACATATGTTGACAAGGATGTAGAGAAATTGGAACACTTATACATTGCTGAAGGGAATGTGAAATGATGCAGTCATTTTGGAAAACAGTTTCACAGTTAAACATATGATTGACATATGACCCCAGAATTCTAACCTAGATGTATACCCAAGAGGAATTTAAACACATCCACACAAAAACCTGTACAAAATTGTTCATAGCAGCATTATTCATAATTGCCAAAAGGTGCAACAGCCCAAATCTGATGAATGGATAAACAAAACATGGTATATCTCTAAAAAGAAATATATTTCGTAATGAAGAGAATGAAGTACTGATACTTGCTACAACATAGATAGAATGTGAAAACATTCTTAGTGAAATAGGCAATTACAAAAGACCAAAATTTGAGTGCATTTATATGTAATGTCCAGAATAGGCAAATCTACAGAAATAGAAACTAGATTAGTGGTTGCCTAGGGTTGGGGAACGGGGAGAGTATGATGAGGAATGGCTGCTAATGGGGATGTTTTGAATGTTTTTCATGGGTGATGAAAATGTACTAATATTCGATACTGGTGATAGCTACACAACTCCATGAATGTATTCAGTTATATACTTTAAATGGGAAGAAAACAAACTATCTTCTAAAAAGCATTTTATGTTTTCTGTTAACCAAAGGCAGAGGATACCAAAAAATAACTAATTTTAACCCATTTTCTCCACATTTAAAGCTTTAAAATCATATATATATATATATATATATATATATATATATATATATATATATATATATATATATATAATTTGAAATATGAAAGTTTTCCATTTTTTTCTAATCAACTATTATATAGCAATATTAAAAGTTTGAAATATTCTACATGCTTTTTAAAATGTAGCCTATATATTAAACAATGGATCTTCAGAGAAGGGATACTTTATAATTGTTTTCTTGAAAGTTGAAAAGATGAAAAATTAGAAAGTATGAAACCCATTACAGGAAAACTATTATTAAAGATGAATTCTTTGACTAATTTTTCATTCGTTGGTATATTGCTAATTTCTCCTGATTTTTGTTGAACCCATGTTAATATTATATGTGTATGTGTTTGTGTGTGTGTGTGTGTGTGTGTATATATATATATATATATATATATATATATATATATATATATATATATAAATGTACTTATCTTTCTGTCCATCCTCCACATACATATGGAAGAAAGTATAATTTTATGACGTTTCAAATTTTATGTGACATTTTTAAGGAAAATCATGAAACTTAGATTTGAAGTTTAACAGCAACGAAAGAAGAAATAAGTGAAACTGTAGAAATTTATGAACTTAAAAAATGGTCGCTTTACTGTGAGAAATATTAGTTCTTTAAAAATTTACCTAAGTCATATATGTAGAGAAATGATGACCTTAGGATCCAATCCAGTCTTCTGCTATGTTAGGTTTCAGTTGTTCTTCCTTCCTTCCTCTTTCTCTTTCTTCTCTTTCTCCCTTTCTCTCTCTCTCTCTCTCTCTCTCTCTCTCTCTCTCTCTCTCTCTCTCCTTTCTTTCTCCCTCTCCCTTCTTTCCTTCCTTTCTTCCTTCCTTCCTTCCCTCCTTCTCCTTCTCCTCCTCCTTCTCCTTGTGGCCTGCCTAGTATAGGCCTACACAGTGTTTTAAATTTGAATTCGTTGTCAAAATTTTAAAATAAAGTTCTTTCTCATAAATATTTGCAGTTTCCGAGTGTATCATAAATCAGAAGCTCTGGACACTTCAGCCCAGTTCTGGATGGAAAAGTTTGCAGGAGCTGAGGAGCAGCAGCTTTTTTAAATAGGCAGTATGTTATGACTTTCAGCATGGCCCCCAACATCTCCTTATTTCCCCAACACCACAGTTGAGTATCAGTTTCTAGTTGCCATTTATCATCTTACACATTTCTGGCTTTATTGAGTCAGCTACCCCTTCTGTCCTCACCTCTGGGCTTATCATATTGCTCTTTCAGTTGCCATGTTCATATTGACCCAACAGTTCTTAGCATTTGTTCTTGCTGCCGCCATCTTCTGTATCACCAGTCATCAAGAATCATCAAATAGTTGGTTGTTAGATTGTTGTCCCTCCAGTTCTTTACTCTGTTGGGAATGATGTTATATCTGTCGATGTCGACCAAACTTTATATGACTTTATATTTCTCAATGTCTTGTAAACTCAGTCCCTTCAATGTCCTGACGCTAACATAGTCACACCCATGGCCACTGATTCTCCTCTTACCGAAGTAGATAGAATTAGGCTATGTCCCTCTGGCAGAACCCACACTAAATAAGGATACTAAGGTATTCCAAATGGCACTTAATCTGCCTACAGTTCCTCTCCCTTGTCTTTGGCAAAGGACGACTTTCCTTTTGGTTGTATCTCAGGCACCATCTCTTCCAGGGATTCCCTTCATAATATGCATTTGCATGTCATCCAATTCTTAACCTTGTTTATTACTGTCTGGGTAAATTTGGATTCAGGTAACAGAAAATCTACTCTTGGCTTCCATAAAACTGCAGGGTGGGAAGATTCATTCAGTGACCACAATTTTGTTTTTATTGTGTTTTAGTTCCTTAACCTATGCCTCCTTTTTTACTTTTACTTTGTGCTAAGAGTGTATTCCTCATAGTGGCAAACTAGCTGTGAACATTCCTAGTTTCACCTCCATCTACCATGATATCCATTAAAAGAAAATCAGCATTTAAAAGGTAGAAAATATTTCCCCCCAAATACCCAACAAACCTGCACTTGTTCTCATAGCCTAAACTGAGACACATGACCATTCCCTTAAAAAAAAATGATTGAGCTAGAAGAATGCCACATCTTTGTCATTAAGTATAGGTACTTAAATCAGTTACTGTGGGAAGAAAGTAGAAATTATCCTTCTTTTGGTGATAACTACCTGGAGTCTAAGATTGAAAATTTCCCCCGATCACATAGGTTATATTGAAAGAATGGAAACCTGAATGAAAAGAGTCATGCTCTTAGGAAAGGGAAGACTGACAAATAGTAAGTACTCAGCAATATTAACCACAATCCAGTATTTTAGCCACCGAATGTTCACAATACCGTTCTTCCTATATATACACTTTCAAGAGGGACATGCCCAAAGAACACAACCTCAGATTCATCCGTTCTCTTCCCTCAGGTCCAATTTTAACTCTTCCTGGTTTGCTGACACTATTCATCCCAACATACTGTGGTGGCAAGGGAAGTGAATGCCATATGTAAAACAAAGAAACAAACAGTAGCGAGAAATAAAACAAAATAAACCTCTATTGATAAAGGGGATTAGTGGGATAAAAACAGGTGTTACAGGGTGACAGCAGATAGCATGCCCTCTTGGACAGAAATATCTCAAGTACCTCATGACCTGCAAGAAAAGTGAGATCCTTGGTCAGCCAAATTGACAGTACTCATTTCTACTTGCAGGGTGGGTCTCCTTTGTCCATTTTTTTTTTCCATAGCCATATTTAAAATCTCCTTTCTAATGATGGTGTGGCATTTGCAGACCCGTCCCAGCTGGTAAAAATTTGAGGAGCTAAATTGTTCTGGGTTTGAGCAACCAAAGACTGTTTAGAACCAAGCTTGAAACATTTTGGTAGTACAGCTCCCTTAAAAAGTTAGTAGTTTTTTATATTTTGCTTCCAAAAATTTCCAAGTATGATAAACCACATACAGTAAGTGTTTATCTGGTCAAAGTCTGATTCTGATCATTTCGTTGTCTTAGCAACGAATTTCTGTGCACCGCACATTCCCTTGGAAATTGAACAGCCTTTTCACCTTGACCTTTGTTTCAGAGCAACTCAAAATAAATAAATAAAATAAACCTTAGGTGAAAGACCAAAACTTTTGTAATTACCCCAGATTAAATCCCATCTGCTCCTTTTCAATGAAACACTTAACCACTTCATCAGTTGAAAATGCCTAATTCCAGGCATTTTCAGGCTCATCTTATCCCAATCTTGTTACCTTCTCCGTCTTCCATCATCATGCTCTGTTAGCAAAAACCTTAACTTTGGGGTAAAGACTTGGCATTCTCAATGCTATCAAACACCATGTTGGTGGATTTGAAATAGTTTGAATTTTAGTCCATGGAAGGAAAAGAATATTTTCTTCCATTCTTTAAAGCTCTTCCTTATTTTAACAAAATCTTTAGAGTCCTTTCTATTTTGGGGAGGTTCCAAAAAAATAAAAAAAAAAATAAAGAAGGCTTCAAAGATGGGTTTCTTGGGTTAGGTACCTTATAAAACTTGAATACAATGGTGACCTTCCTACCAGTGGAAAATGGGTTATTGCTAATCCATAACATACAGTGGCATCACATTTACCAGATTGTTATCTGTTGTTGCTTTAGATGAAAGGCCTACTGAAGACAAGACTCTGGGAAACCAAGTGGTTAATTTTCGAATTGCTATAGTCATAAACATCACCACACAGGCTGTAAGGAAAGGTGTTTTTTTTTGAGACTGTACTTGATTGCTTATAGAAAGAAATCGGCAGCCCAGGACTTTAATCTCTTAGTTCAAGGCAGGTCAGAGACTCACAGAGTTTTTATTGTGCTCATAAAATAATCTCTCATTTATTGTAACTGCAGGAAGGTCCCAAATCCCATCCCAGATCTAAAAGTGAAAATTACAGAATTATAATGTAAGTTGATTTCATTGCCTCACTAAGTATCTTATGTAAAATTTCTAGTGCATTATCTTGTGTGAAGTTTAGAGCATTTCCTTGGAGAGAAGGGAACTCTGTGGCTTGACATAGGGATATCTGGGTAGACATGAATTAATCCAAGGACCACAAATCTCCTTGAACCCTATTGCTAGCAGAAGTAAGCTCCCAAATCAAACACTATTAGTTTTGTTTTGTTTTTTTCCTTTTTCTTTTTTTTCTGTTTGGAGATCCTGTAGTAATCTCCCATAAAGAAATTGCTTTGCAAGTGGATGTCGATTCCTAAGACCAATCTCCACTAGGCCATATTGCTTGCAGACCGACAATTTGAGTCAGATTTTGGCATAAATCAGGGGACAAGTGCAAAATCTTATCCAAGATTATTTAAGATTATTATTTTTTTTCACTCATATTACGTTAAAATTGGGGAATATGTATAGGAATTGATTCTAAGGACTTTGGTACACAGGGCGATTTATAGAGATTCTGCATTCAATATGCTTTCTTAAGCAGACAGAAGTAGCTTTAATGTGGCCTATATTTAACGATGTTGAGAGTACAGCTTCCCTTGCTTAATGAAGAAATATTCCAGGGCATAGGGAGATAGAAATAACGGTATATTTATAATTTGTAAATTGGTCATCCCCCATTATGTTCCGCAGACGATCCCAGAGAATACTCCTTTTATTCAGACATTGAGAAATTCATTAGTAAGGGAAGTACAAGAAGGCCGAAAACTCTGTGATTCAGGTGGTAGACATGAGTATAGATCAGACAAAATTGATTATGAACTGATAATTTTTGAAGTTGAGTGATTGATAATAGTGGATTAATTATATTTTCCTCTTCTTTTATATATTTTCGGCATTATCCCTAATAAAATTAAAGAAAATGAATTATGTGATGGCTGTCTTTTGTTGGCTGGGATGACATTGTAAGAGGTCAACTTTAAAATAAGCTCCCTGATTTCAGTGGAAATGATGTGATTTCTGAATGGCAGAAGCCAAGTGGCAGCACTTAACTCCTAGAGAAAAGGTGTACACAACAGCCTGGTCTGTGTATATCATTCTGACAGCAATTTCCTACCCTCGCCAGCGCTTGACCGAAGGGCTCATGTATAAAGGAACACAGAAGATCTACAAGGATCTCAACGATGTGGACCGTCTCTTACCAAAGCTATTTGACTGCCATCTTTTCTGAGGGCAGAGGAGACAACAGCAGAAGTCAGACTTAAACCCTGACAGGGCACAATTCCTTGGGAAAACCAACCAACCAACCACCTGGTATCAGATTGATTGCTTTGGACTTCTTCCAACTTGAAGCAGTAAGTGATTTTGTCCTTACTGGAACTGACACTTTTCTGGATATTGGCTCTGCTTTTCCTGCTTCCAATGCACTTTCTAGCACCAACATCAGGAGACTTTTGGAGCGCCTTATTCACCATCAAGGTATTCCATACAATATTTCTTCTGAACCAAGAACATATGACAAAGTAAAAGAAGGGCAGTGATGGGGTCATACAATTCACTGATCTCACTATATACTTCTTGGCTCAGAAGCAGCTGCCTTGACAGAAACCTAGAATGTCTTCCTGAAGTATTAGATACAGTGTCAACTGAGAGAAAATAATTTTAAAATCTGGAATGTTTTCCTATACCATGTAGTATTAACTTCTACTAGACACCAGGTATAATATTGTTGTACCGATAATCCATTCTTTAAGAAGAGAAATGAGCCACTCACTATTTTTTGTTCCCCCTGTGAACACAACTTTGGGCTCTGTTGGTGGAGAAATCTTATTTCCATAATGAATACTGTTTTAACCAGGAGACATAATTCTTTCATTGAAATGGAAGGTAAGTCTGCTACCTGGTCATTGTGGGCTCCTCATTCCACTGAAACAACAAATATGGGGTTGCTGTGATTTCTGGAGTGATAGATCCTGATTACCAAAGAGAAGTTGGGTTGCTGTTCTATAGAGGAGACAGGAGGACCTAAGTCTGGAACCGGGGAGGTGTCCTGGAATGCCTCTTAGCACTTTAATGTTCAGTAGGAAAATTAATGGATGCCTAGACAACCCAAAGAGACAGCTGCACCAGGATTTACACCCTCAGCAGTGAAGGTTTGGCTCTTCCTCACTAGACAAAGGATCATTGTTGCTGAGGTCTTGGCTGGGGGCAAAGGAAACATGGAATGATTAGTATATAGTGGAAGATATTTATATGTGAGTTCTAGAACGTAGTATATATGCATATATTTAAATGTTAACTAATTTTCTTTTCTGTTTTTTTAGTATAAGGACTAATGATAGTGGCAAAATTTTCAATTTAAGCTTTAGAAGGCAAAATATCCAAGTGGACTTGTGACTTTGAGCAAAAACTCACAAATTGATATGTGATAGGATTTTGTGTTTTCCATTTTAGGGGAAAAGGTGAGAGCATCTTTCATTATGCAAAGAGTGGTTCTTCATAAGATGCATCACATTATTGTCATTTTTTGTTGTATTAAAAAAATGAAGATAGGTATGAAGGCTGTGTACAGGTGCAGAGTAGCCAAAGGGTTGAATGTGTTGATTATTTGCTTTCTTTCACGTTTTTACACACCATTCTTTAATTTTCCTTATAGTCTGTGGTTGGGGAGACTGTATATTAAATTTCTGAGGCTCAATTTCCAACTAGTTTCTTAAATCGTGCCCATAGGAGAAGATTAGCAGGGATAATATTAACAGGCAGAAAGAGGGAGACACTATTATTTCATCTATATTTCTCTTTCCTTATGACCAAAGTTCTGGAAGCAGATGCACTTCTTCAACAACCAATTTCAGCAGTAGTGACAATCCCTTTCATGGTTCCAGCACTGACTGAGATGGTCCTTCCTTGATGACACACCCAGCCTCACAGCCTGAGCTCTGATAAAACCAACTCTTCCCTTATAGTCCATACCCTGGACCCGGTAGAAGCTTACTGAAGTTGCTAATCTTTGGTTTGCTTAATTTTCTCTCTTTTGCTCTCCTAATCTTTCCAATACCTATGCAGTCAATTCCTTGAATTAAATCCTATTTGTTCAAACTGTCATAGTTTATGTTTTCCTAACTGGACCTGGAATGATATAATCATTAAAAATTTTTTTTAAACAATAATTTCCTTGCTATGCCATTTAATATTCAAATGAAAGTGGACATTTCTTCTGTTAGCTCTCTTGAAAGGAAACTTATTTCTTGGAGAGCCATTGGAGACTTCTCTTTCTGTCCCATATGTGCACATTCCATCATATGTTCATTACTAAATCAAACCCTATGGCCAGGGAATGAAATGAGACAAGGAGCTTAGGTCTGAACTTCCAAATCAATACCTGTGACAAGGCTAATGGTATTCTACTTAGACCAGGCCCAGTGTTGGAGCCAGAGATGAGGTTATCCTCAGCCTAATGCACCTGGACTGCATGGTGGAGAAATACGTAGCTGTTAGGTTGGGAATAGAGAGAAATGGAGGGGGTATAAGCAGTAAACAGTGTGCTCTGTAAGCTCTCATTACATTGTACTGCACCCATCTCTGTGCTTGTCAGTTTGCTTCATTATGTTTGTTCTTAACAAGTATGAGTCAGAGCCTTTGGTGAGGACATCGTGATAATACACAATGCAAACAGACACTTGAACAATAGTATTTGTAGAACTGGAGATTTGCTTGTTCAGGGGTCTTTATATTTTTTTAATCAGCAGACCAGTTTTTCAAAGAAAATGTTACGGGAAAAGAACGTGTGCATGCATGAGTACATTTGTGAGTAAGGAATGTAGACATTTCTCAGGTAGTTTACATCTTCTTTGTTTGATGGAACATTTGGTATTTTATGTTTTAAGTTCCTAAATCTCCTTTGTAACATGCTTTGGTGCATGCATTACAAGTTAAAAAAGAAATAAACCTGCTTCAGCTACCCCAGAGCTGAACTAAGGACTTAGTGTTTTGATTCATGGAAAGTTCTTTTTCTTCTGTCAGTGGGGAGGTTGTAGAGAGCTGTGAAGAGCAGTGTCGATCCTGGAGCTAGACTGCATGGATTAAAAACTCACTTCCACCATCTACCAACTGTATGACGTGGTGCAAGAATTACACCCAGAGCCTTAAACATAAGAGGTGCCTTTTGTATTATAGTTACGGGGCAACCGTTATTAAGAAACCCTGTGTTTCATATTTTCATCTTTAAAATGTGGATAATATTAGTAATCTCCTTAGTAGTTGATGTATAGAAAGCTGTTAATACAGTCCTAAGCATTAGCAAATATTAGCAAATATCATCTGTAAATGATATTTATTATCACCATGCATCATCAAATCATGTTTGGAAATCAGAAGAGGCAGAGAGAAGTCAGTCAGAAAATCCTGTCCACAAATTTTTTCACTGTGGTGATCAGGAGTGTTTATCAAATATTTTAGTTTTCTTGTCTTCCAGGTGCATGGTGGTGTGCCGTTCGAAGCCCCTGGTAGTTATGTATGCTATGTGACTTGTTGGGATCCAATACACAAGTTACTCCAGGGCCAGACTAATTAATTGTTTTCTTTTCCCCCTGCAATAATGATGGGTTAGATTCCGGGTAGTGGCTATGCAGTTAGCTTGGGTCTCAGAAGGGAATGATATAAAACAGAGCTACTGCCTGACCCTCTGAGAAGTTAAGAAATAAATAAATCTGCTTCAGGGTTGTTTGCTACCTCAGCATAATCTAGTCCATATGACTCATACAGCAACTGACTAGTTCCATGATTCTGGGGGGGGGGGGGGCAAAACAAAAAAACAAAAAACACATCGAGTCTCAGTTTCTCCATCTTCCAGATAAAGTAGGTAGATAGAAAAGATTATCGTTAAAGTTTGAGTTCTAAAATTATATGTTCTTTGATAAGAATAATAATGGCAGTGAGGCTCAGACACTTTTTAAATCAAGGAAGAACAGAAATAAGCTCATTAATAAGCTGTGAGAATCAAAGAAGAACAGAGTAAGGTGAAAGCTAAGGTCAGCTTTTCCCCAAGCACGTCCCTTAGAAATCAAATCACAGAGATGCTTTGTGAAAGAGGGTTCCCTGATCAAATAAGTATGGGAAACAATGCATATGATATGTTTCTCTTAAATAACCTTCAGGTATATTATAATATTGTAACTATTCATGAAAGAAATCTTTCAAATGCATTTTATCTAGCATTTACTAATAACATTTTATTGTGGAAATTACTTTTAAAATAACTTCACAATGATGAACTTGGCAGCTGTAATTTTGGTTTGTGCAGTGTGCTTTCCCATGCACACTCAAAGTGCTTTTGGTAATTGTTCATCCTTTTGTACAGGAGTGAGAATATGAACCAGAGTGCCCCATTCCTGTGGTTAGTAATTGGTTCATATATGAACACAAGGCCCCAGCAAAACCAATCAGAGCTTTTGTCACGATTAATAGTTTTGATGACCCCCTGGATCTAGCTGAGCCTCACTAAGACACATTTTATACTTCCAAGATATAGAAGCCAGAATTTCCCTTTTGCTCAAACGAATTTAAGTTGGATTGCAGTCCCTTGCTTTTGGAATAATTCAGACTGAAACGAGTCCTCCTTAGAGTAGAGTTTGGAAAATGCTGTTCCAGGATAATGTTTGAGAGTAAAATGATACATTTTCAAAATGTATTAAACAGTAGCCCCAGCTTTCTCTAAGGGAAAAAATGGGTCTATTAGGGAAACTGAAGGTGGGGGTGATGTATTTAGTATGAGAAGACATATTACAGGCTATTTTTTCTTTTTTAAAAGACAATTTGGAAATAGAAGATGATGGAAACCGATCCAAAGTGGTCAACATATACGGAGGGATAATCTTATTTTAATGTCTAATTCATTTACTCATTCATAGACAAATATTAATTAAAGAAAGAGTGCAACATATACAGACCACAGTGTGCTAGAAACTTGACAAATATTATTTCATTTAATTATTGCACAAAGTCAGGAAGATAGATAAAAATTGCAACCATTTTACAGATTGTGAAACTAAGTTTCATAAACATTAAGTAACTTGCCCAGCTTCACAAAGTAGGTCATGGTAACACTGGAAGTTAAAGACACTCCTAGGTGCCATCCAATGAAGTTGCTCCTTTTTAATTTTTTGCAGATAAAGTAATTGATATAGAATCTCTATATATTGTTTTTCTATCACTGCCTTAACAAATCCCCCCAACTGAACAGCTGAAAACAAAACACACTTATTATCTCACAGTTCTGTAGTTCAGAAGTCTAGTGGGTTAGCCTGACTTCTCTGCTAAGAGTCTCCCAAGAGCTATCTCAAAGTGTTGGCAGGTCTAAGTTCCTTTCTGGAGGCTCTAGTGAACAATTCATCCCTAGGCTTGTTCACCTTGTTGGCAGAATTTATTCCCCTGTGGTTGTAGGACTCAGGTCTCTCTTCTTGCTAACTGTTGGCCAGGGGTTGTTCTTGTCTTCTAGAAGCTGCCCTCATTCCCTAGTTTATGGCCCTTTTCAAAGCCAACAGAACATTCAAGTCATTCTCATGCTTGGAATCTCTCTGACTCTTCTCTATCTGCCTCATCTCTGGTGAATCTCTTGACTCTAGCCAAGGACAGCTTTTCCACTTTTAAGAGAACATGTGATGATATGGAGCCCATCCAGATAATCCAGGGTAATTTCCCTTTTGCAAATTCGGTAACTAGAATCACATTTGCAAATTTCCTTTTGCTATGTAACGTGACATTCACAGGTTCAAGGGAACTGAGCATGGAAATCTTAAGGAAACCATTCTTCTGCCTACCACGTTCTATCTATATAATGTTGCAGTTGAAATGTTTCAAAATGCAAAATGAAGAAATATTATACACATGGCTCCTAAAATACCCAGTATATTTACTTGCAAACATAAAAATGGTGTATACATATGTATACTGTTATACCATACATGTACAATTATCTAAGAATATACATGACAAATATGCTTTAAAAAGGCAAGTTAGAGTTGATAGAATAAGTAGAAAACAAGAATTCTAAAACAAGTTATTTAATTATATAACATATATATAATATATATATATATATATAATTTATATATATATATATATATATAAAATACAAATACATATAAAAGGCATACAACAAAAGTGAGAGTTTCATTGGCTGATCTGTTTTTAAGCAAGAGTAGAAATCTGTTGATGTATTTGTGAGAACAAGCTCAATCATATAAGAAGAAATCCTGGGTTACTCCTCATATATAACAAATATTGTGACAGGGTCTGATATATTTAAGAGGTTATTAAAAAGTGAAATTTCTATGTTATATTTATTCACAATTGCAAAAAGTTTGAAGCAACCAAAATGTCCTTTAGTAGGTGAATGAATAACAAACAATGGTACATCCAGACAATGGAATATTATTCAGCACTAAAAAGAAACACTCTATTAAGCCATGAAAAGATATGGGGGAACTTAGATGCATATTACCAAGTGAATGAAGTCAATCTGAAAAGGCTATGTACTACGTGATTCCTGTTATATGACATTCTGGAAAAGGCAAAACTATGGATTCAGTATAAAGATCAGTGGTTGCCAGGGATTAAGGAGAAGGAAAGGACGACTCGGTGGAACACAGAAGATTTTTAGGGCAGTGAAACCATCCTGCACAATACTACAATGGTGGGTACATGTCATTTATACATTTGTCGAAACCCATAGAATGGACGAGAGTGAACCTTAGTGCAAACTGTGGACTTCAAGCGATAATGATGTGTCAGTGTAGGTTCCTCGGTTTTAACAAAGCTAATACTGTGGTGCCGGATGTCAATAGTGGGGGAGGTCTCGCCTGGGAGGCAGCAGGGTGTATATGGAAACTCTCTGTACTTTTTGCTCAATTGCTGTGAACCTAAAACTGCTATAAAATATAAAGTCTATTTTAAAAAATGAATTGCTCAGGAGTACTTGATAGAAATATTTTAGGAGCTGACAGACTGAATGAGGGCTCCACTGTGGAAAATCCTGACATTTTACCGTATGAGCTCTAGGGATAATTCTAGTTAGACTGCCAGTATTGGTTTGGTGTCTAGTCTAAAAATCTAGATGTCATATAATTGCAGGTTAAATTTATTTTAATTACACATTATATTTTTTCATTTGCACACAATTATGTACTTTTAACTATACTCTTTTTGTTTTTTAATTTATGTTCGCATAAATCTTTACTATGAATGGAGAAAGTGAAAACCTCTTGTTTTTCTGCGGGCTGTATATGATTATGTCATTGAAATGAAGGACAACACTTAAATCAAGAAAACTGAAAACAACCAGATTTATAAGCAGTCTCAAAACTAAAGAAATAAAGATAAAAAACTAACCCTTTGGTTTAGAATGAGGACAAATAAAATGATAGCTTTTTAGTATCCAATGGTAGCCATTATTTAGACAAGGGTGTTTGGACTGTTATCAGAGATAAATAAATACAGCTAAAATAATACTCAATTTGGATGTTTCCATAGGGTAGCTAGGGGTTGCAGTTTCAATTTATTCAAAGCATAAAAGAGTTAGTAAATTCTTTGTAGGCAGAGAACAAAAATCTCAGCTGCCATTTGTTTGCTGGTGACTTAAATGCATTGCCTGAGTAATTTGTTGTCACTATCTAATTGACAGAAAATAGTTTGATGCATTTTGAAGGAAGACTGAGTGAGGCCAAGAGTCTGAGAAATAAGGGATGGCTTTTATGTGTTATGTTTATGAACTATAATTTAAAGCAGTTGCATGGACAACAACCTTACACATATTTTTAATGTGACTTAAAGGTTGTTAAAGGCACTACAAAACAAAAAAGAGGAAAATCTCATTTTGACAAGACAGCAATTGGTCTACATTAGTTTTTTTAGTTTTTTTTTTTTTTCTGTCTGCTGCTGATTAAAGCATAGAATTATAAATTTAAGCCTAATTTAAAACAATACAGAAAGCTATAAATGAATTCTCTCAATGTCAAAGAGATGAACTTGTCTGATAACTCTTTGGTCGGTATTTTTTAGTTTATCCCCTCTAGCCTGACTAAACAATGAAAAATCACAGTGATAACAAAGAGGAAAAAAAAAGTCTATCCTTGAGAGTATTCCACATCATTTAACTGAGATTGCTTTACCTTTTCTACGTTCTTGGACCATTTGAAATCAGAGGTATCCTCTGCCTCCTGGGAGATACTGTGTAGCAGTACTATGAAGTATCCTTGTTTATATTCGGGCATCTCCCTGGCAAAATTATCCCCCTCTTAACCACTTTAGAGGCCTGTGATACCTCCCTTAATCTCACCCATTTTTTGCTTCAAAGTCTAGCTGAAGGGCCTACTTCCTTCCAACCTACTCCAGCCCACTGTGTGCTCTTTTGTTATTCCATTCTGTTCATATCGTTTGTCACACATAAATCATTTGGCGCTCAGCATTTTTTTCTTAAAGCACATCCTGTACCTTCTTTGGAGTCTCTCCTGTTTCTATAGGCTGAGCCTAAGGAAAAAGCTTTGTGGGAGGAGCATGCTCTGCCACTGTCCATGGTCCTGAAACATACTTGTGGGCTAAGGAGGTTTTTCTTAAGCCTACATCTGGTGACTCCTATTTTCTCCCAGGAATTTTAAATTGGGAAAGTGGTGGTGACAAGGAAATGTAAGGCAAGAAGATATTGGAAGAGACAGATAGAGGAATGGACAGAGGTAGAGCTCTAGTGTGATTGCCTGGAGAAAATAAGACCATTGGGTTTGACATAATTTTTGAACAATTGCAGATGCCAGCTTGGGAACCAGAGGGAGATATATCATAGTCGACATAGCCAATGAAGGAGCAGTGTAAAACATGCGTGCGACACGTGATATAGAACCGTGCAAGTGTCGGCATAAGAAAACACATTGATGCTGCTGGTGGGCGAGGAGACCAGACAGGCAGCATATTGTGAATGCACCATCACTCATGCACCATCACTTTGACACAATTCGTGTCAAAGCGAACTGCCATAGGTTTTCTTTGTCTTTTTCTCTTGATTAAAAAAAAAAAAAGTTACTTGGCATTGTAGCAGAACAGAAATACCTGTAAGTTAAGTTTCACATTGGATGCAGCTGTGCACCTCTTCTGTTCTAGCGCTTCCGTAACAATTACATTGCATCCCCATCAAGCCCCAATTGATGGTAGTGGGCAGACCATATACTCTCTGCAATCTTAATGTAAGTTCCCCCAACTGAAGTGTAACCTCCTCGAGGACAGTGAAACATTTGGATATTAAACATTTTTTTGATATCTCAAAATGCCTCAGTAGTGCTTGGTACAAATTAGGGGCTCAGTAATATTCTTGGAATTAGTGAATCACAACGCCTTGCACAGAGACAGTGCTTAAACAAAGGCTTGTTAAATGAGCAAATGCTCCGTTTGCTTTGAACACTTCCATCCTCGTCTAGGTCCTTTAAAAGTCCAATCCTATTCCCTTTGGGATTTTCAACAAACCTCCCTCTCGAGTCAGTCACTACCTTCGCTGCACTGGGGCCCTGCCCTCCTCCTGCCACGTGTCCATGCCCTCTCCGGCTCACCCTTTCTTCCTACTCTGCAACCGCGGTCCCTTTCTCCCCGCCAGGACCTCTCCCGCACCGGGTCTCTTCTGTCCCGGTCCTCTAGGATCGGGGAGATTCAGCTCCGAATCTCTGCCCGCAGAGTAACGCGGTTGTCATGGACACGGCACCTGCGCCCTTCGGCGGTGCCCCTTCTCCACCGTCCCCTCCCCCCACCTGCGGCGCGGAGCCGGCCTCGCCTCCCCAGCTCCGCCCCCGCCCCGCCCGCTCGGCGCTCCCCAGGCCGTGCGCGCCCGCGCCATCCCACCCGGTGCCTCCCTCAGTCCCACGGAGCTGCGGGGGCCGCGGAGGCGCGCGAGTGAGCGAGCGGCCGCGCCTGCGCACATACTGCTTCCCCTAGCGGCGATCCGAGCTGCTGCCGCTCGCGCTTGGGCTGGACGCGGAGCGGGCGGGGGGAGGGGGGGAGCGGCTTCGCTTCCAGCCCCGAGTGAGGCGGAGACCCGGGCTGGCGGGCGGAGCAGGAGGCACCGCACCTCGGCCAGAGGCGGCTGCAGCAGCCGCTGCCCTCGTCCCCGCCGCCACCTCTCCAGCCCTTCTGCAATTACCCCTCCAGCTGCTAGGAACCGGCAAGGAAGAAAGAGGAGGAGGCGAGAAACTCCCACCGACCCACTGAGGTGAGTCCCGGGCAGAGCATCCTCCATCCTTGCCTGCCTCCCTCCTTCGCTCCCTCCCTCCCATCCTCTCCATCCTCCCCTCCCTCCCCGCTCATCAACCCTCCCGCCCTGATCCTTCCCAACATCCCTCTCTCCTCTCCCCTCCTTTCTCCTTTCTAGCCTTTCTTTCATCCCTTTCTTCCTCTTTCCTAGCCCCACTTCCTTCCCACCCTTTCTTTCTTCCCTGTCTTCCTTTCAGCCACTCGTCCAAGAGCGCAGTTCTGCATCCCTTTCCTCTGGTCTCCACCTCTTTTTTTGCCCCCTTTCTTCACCTCTTCCCCGGTGGGAGATCCCTTGCCTGCTAAACTGTCCGGATTCAGGGGCTTCCAGAAAATTGGGCACATATACTGAGACACACTCTTGCACAGCGGATACCCTGCAGGTCCTTAAATTATTTGGATTAAGGGTCAAGTTGGATAGAGTACTGGGAACTGAAAGAAGAGGGTCGAGGAAGAATCTATGGATTTGTGTTGTATTCGGGTGGGGGTGGGGAGGATTGTCACTTAGACGTGTTACCAACAACCCCCCCACACCCCTTTTTAGCAGTTTCTTTTATTCTCCTTGGACTTGCATATTCCCAGTGTGTGTCTCACTAATTTAAAATCCAGCTTTCCTTGCTTTGATTGTCTCTGTGAGAAGCCACCAGGAAAGAAGAGAGAGAGGAAGAGGGGAGGGGAGGAGAAGGGTGGTGGCAGTGGACTCCTGTCCTTTCCTCTAGGCCTCTCCGGATTGATATTTTCAAACCACCCGCCTAATATTTGGCTTGGAGTTGCACCCTTGTGTCCTTAGTCCTGTCACTATCTACTTCAAAGGCAGGAACTCACTAAACTTGAATGTGTGTGCACCACAGTGTTATTTATGGACTGTTTTCATCAGAATACAAAACATTAAGGTAGATTGATTTAGGAAAATAGGGAGCAGAAGTGTGGAAGAGATGCACTTTTGTTCATTATGGCTTAACTTCTAAAGGAGGACAATGGAGACACAGTTTTTGGAGTAACGAGGTTATACTCCACAGGCTTATACATATACCATTTTGATAGCATTAGCTGCATTATAACCTTTAGCAGATACCCTTACCCCCTATCATCTACCTTACAGGCATTGTGAGATGTTTGAAGAGAAATACACTGTGTGATTCTCTTTGTGGTTTATACCACTGGAAAAGTTGAATTATTAGCTTTGGGACCATTATTAACAATTTAAAATTTCAGTTACTTTTGCATCACTTATTTTCACCAAATGATGTATTTCACTTTGCCTTCTGTAGTTTACACTCTAACCCCTTCTATTATCTATATTAATAATAATTTGGCAGCTTTTCTTTTTGCAAGCATTGCTACTAAAAAGTTTATATATGGCGGGATAGCTATGCCTCAGCAAGGTCCAACAAATAGTATAAACCTGAAATGGAGTCTTTACAAGCCTATATTTTGCCCTGTCTATAGTTTCCTTTAAAAAACAAACAAACAAACAAACAAACAAACATAAAAAGCAAAAAACCAAAAAGCAAACAAAAAACCCAAAAGAAACAACAACCTCAAAATCTTAATATCTGTATAATAGCTGTGTTTTATGTTTAATGAGTGTGTGGGGGAGGGACTGAAATTAATGGTGGAATCAGTGAGGCTGCCAGTAAGAAACTATGCTATGGAGCAAATTATTGATTTCTTTTCATTTAAATTATTATATGCCAGTAGTGCAATATGCACTTTTGCATTTTATGAGAATGTGAAGTAGGAGTTGAGATGAAGAGAATTACCTTTCAAAGTGATTGAGTGCTGATTTGATGAAGAGCTGATACAGTTAATCATCTGAATCAGTTTTTGGGAAGTGTATAGTATTAGGAATGATTGACCCACCCCCTTCCCTAACTCCCCTTGGTAGTAATGCAATTCCTTTAATGGGTTGGCTGACTCTTAAGCCATGTGGGAGAAGTTGAGTTGAATTATGAGTGTTACCAACGTCCTGATGCAGAATTGCAGTCAGTCCTGCTGTATTTGAATGGTTACATTACTTACTAATGAACACAGGTGTAGAAAGGGGTATGTGTTGTTGGTGTTCCTTTATCTGGAATGCCATAAAGCTAGTAAAAACTTTGCTGGTAATTATATATGAATATGATCAGTTGGTTCTAGTGTAATTTACTTTCAGATGGCTTTTCCCTTCCTACGTCTCTACTGCTCTCTCTTTGTGGGGCTTCAGAGATGTGAGTGTGGGGCAGAGGCAGCCCCTCAGCCCGGCTCTTTCTTTAGTGTAAGTTTTGCTACACAGAATGATTTGGGTGTATGCCTGGATTTTTAATACTGTGCTTGCTAGGGAGAGGGAGGTACCTTTTATTTGTTTCCTTTGTAAACATTCGTCCACTTAGTGAAAACAAAATATACAAGGTTATTAAAGAATAGAAAATAAAATAACACTTGTTTACTGCAGGGTTTTGAGAGACTTGAGTAAAATTAATAAAATATGAAATAAAAGAGGAGCTAATGTCTCATGAAAGAAGCCTGCCTCTTTGACTGTAATCCTGTTTACAGATAAAGACCAACTTCTGAAGAATTTCATTTCTGACGGTAGTTGACTGGACCTTTAAGAATATATGGTACAGATAAAGCCCCAACGGAACATTTTATATACCCTGTAGGAAATATTCTGGAATGTTCTCTGTCCTTCCCTCCCTGAGAGCTCTTAAAACCTGCCTAACCCTATGCTAAGTGTTATGAGGTACTGGAAAGAAGTAAAAGACACTTTCTTTGACCTTAGCTTACAGTCTAACTGAGAACAAGCATTTACATGAGGTCATATTTCACAGTGGCAAAGAAGGAGATCTTTGGAGAGAGCTTTAAGATGTGAGTGCATGTTGTACCTGAGTAGAGTGTTGTGCCCTTGCATACTACGTAAGTCTTTTTCCTCATGTACAAAATAGAAACTATGATACAGTCTGATTCATGGGCTTACTTTAAGGGTTAAATGTGTTAAGCACAGTACTTGGTACAAACAAAGCATGTATTAAGTAAGTGTAATTATAATTAGGAGACACCGTTTAAAAACAATCTAAGACAATATATGATTATGTACAGGAAATAAATGAAGAGCAAGTCAGTGTGAGAGGAATTGCAAAAAGGACAGATGTTTCTGTAGCCTGGGAAAGATTATACTCAGGTGTAGCACTGGACCTTGCACAGAGACTCCTGGGAAGGATTTCATGCAGGCTAGAGACACACAGCTGGAAAGGCAGAGAGGGAAGAAGCCCGATGTGTTTGGGAAGACTATTTCCTGGAATATTTGGCATACTGGTGAGTGTACTAAGAGGTATTAACTATGTACAGTCAGAGTGATTATACTACCACTTGGGATAAGACTTGTGTGGGATCCATTTTATCGTAAAATGTTCAGCTACCCAGGAGAGCTTCTCTTAGCTCTTTGTCTTTCCCAAAGCCCCATCCCAAGACACAGAATCCAAGGTCTGTGTCACAGGGAGGACCCCAGTATTGTTTTTATCCTTTTCTTTAAACTTAAAGGCATAATGAAGACTTTACCTTTCTAAACAACAAAGATTTAATGTTATGATAAAATGGTTATCATAACTCTCTCTTATTTTGCCTTAACCCATGACTATTTCAGGACTGTATCTTGGAGAATAATAACCAGGATAATTTTATTTTGACATATACGAAGCCAGTAATTGATAGGGTACTTGTATTTTCAGTAACTTTATTTTTACTTTGTTGTTGATGTTTCCTAATACGGCAGGCCCCTTTTTGGGGGTATTCAAGATTATTAATGATTACAAATGGATTGTGCTCTTTCAAGTGTTTTACTGGGAGACTAAGGTGTGATGATGACAGAGGATCTGTCTGGGGAAGTGCAGTGAGCAAGTTAAATATCTTCTCAGTGTGGGGTGGTGATTGCCCACTGGCTACATCTGTTGGTACACCTTTATTTTTGGAGTTCATTAGCTATTTTCAAATATATATCCATGAAATATTTATCCAACAGCATAAGTCACGTAATTGAGTTATTTGATAAAAAATTTCCAGAATATTTTACCTGCAGGTAACAAATGTCAGTGTTTATAGTGCTCATGTTTAATCCATTTTTAAATAGACGCAATTTCATTGTTTTCTCCAAAATGGTAAAATGCTTTCCTTATATGATTTTTGTAGTTCTAATAATATACAAAATTGGTTTCATGAATATTGTCTTAAGATATATAGTCATAACATGAATATGTATCCAAAAGCTAGCAGTTTAACAGACCATACACTGTAGCATTTTTATTTTCTATTTTGAGATTTTTCTCAATAGTCAGATGTTTTAAAGATTCAGCAGGTCTAAATAAAACATTTTCAAATGTGTTACTTCTCATCAGTTCCATATTAAAGCACCAGTGATTTTTGACAAACTTTACTCTTAGACATTTTTATTTTCCTTGTAAGTGAATTTTTACCTTGGAAATGACTTCTAACTCAACCACAAATATGCATTGTATAAGTCTTTGAAATTCTTACTTGTAACACATTATGGAAAGCACAAAGTGATAGTCTGACTTTATAAAGCTTAATTTTATAGGACTTTTATTCTTTTTCGTTTAGAGGCTGTATCCATATATACAACTCTTAGATTATTATTTTTCAGATGTGAAGACAATGTGCAGTAACAAGAGTGAAATAAGCCCTTGGATATTCAAGTTAAGGTGGTGACTAGAGAGATGGAGTAAGCAGGAGATAAAACAAATTAATTTTGTTACATATATTGAGCTGAACATTTATAACTCCCGTTTTAATTAGTGGTTTTCTGTATTGTTTCTGTCTTGCTGGTATAATCCATGTTGTAGTTGTTTTAAAGCATCCGTACATAGGCATATTCAGAGGGTGCCAAAAAAATGTATACACATTTAAATAAAGGAAAAAAAAACTATTAAAATTATAATACTCAATATATACCAATAACAAAAGATGAATACAAGTCACATTTGACCTCGGCAATGACAAGAGGTGCTCAGGTGGTTACCATCAGCGTCCAGACACATCCGATTTTACCTGCAGGTAACAAATTTTTTCAGTCTTTAAAACTAGCTCATTGATAAAAAAACATACGTGAAATCAGATGTTTGTTTCTCAGTGCCTTGCTACTTTTCAGTATCTTGCTATTTTGTGTGCTTGGCTTTTTGGGAAGAGCCAAGTAATACAATACCTGTGGGAGTGCTCTGTTTGGGATAGAACTCCAAGTCAGCTAATATCCTAACTTGCTCCAACTTTCCTACATTAAATGAATGGATGTGCCATCAGAGTTGGAGTAAAATAAATCATTTAATTAATTTATTTATTAAGATCCCAAGGGCTATAGAATAATAATAGAAAATTAATAGGACACTTTTGATATGTTCATGTTGTGTAAATTGGGCTTATGTTCATTGTATATATGCAGTAAATTCAAAATCTTTTTTTTTATGACACCTTGATATTTCACAACTAAAGCCATGAACACTTGATGGAGACATGTCAATTCTTCTATAACCAACCCAAAAGTAACAATGACTCCATAAATGACCGAAGGATCTGATGTTCCCGTCTGATTTTAATTAGACAAGGGTTTGGTGAAGATCTAGTCTTCCGAGTGTATCTTAAATTCATAGGGCCTGAAGCAGTTGTTAAATATTATCACTCCATGTTTCAGCAAAGAGGTAGAATTGTCACTTAACTATCTCAGAATGAACTAATTGTCCTCAACTAGTTCTAGGAAAGGGCATCCCACAATTTTTGAGTTTACCACTTCATTTTTTCTTCAGGCATTGATACCTGCCAGAGTTATTGAACAAAATTTGCTTTTTTTCCCCCTCCCAAATTTGCAGAAATGGCATAAAGAAGTATATACAAAACTCACTGAGGAAAAAAAAAATCTGCATTTAAATTTATCCCTCTATTCAATTATGCATTCTATGTATTTTTTATCACATTACCTAGCATGAATTCATTCAATGGGTATTTTTTAAATACCTGCTCTGTGTAGAGCATTGGGCTAGAGATTGTAATTTTACAAAAGCAGTGAATCAGGAATAAGGACACCTGGGTTCTTTCTCCAGGTTTTTAAGAACTAATTAGTTATATGACTAGACAAGCTTCAAACTCTCTGAAGCTTATTTATTAAATATTTATTTTAAGTGACTAGGACTAGATGACATATATATAGTGTTTTCTAGCTGTAAAACTCTGTAATTCCATATGTGATTGTCCTTACAAATTTGAAGGCATGATGATTTATTTCTCACTGTGTCCTATTTGTTGTTTCTTTTGAAACGTACACTGCTTGCTACATAAAAAAAACCTTCATCTTTAGTGCCATATGATTTCCCTTTTCCAAGAAAATTGCAAATTTAGCTTCACAGAGCCTCTGGGCCAAGGAACATTTCTTTTTCTTACCGCTGCATCCTTCCCTCTCTCTCCTTTTTAGAGTCCTTCCTGGACTGGAGGTACAAGTCAACTGCCACCTTGCTTTAGAGACTTGCCCAATGTACAGTGTGCTTGTTTGAGTAATACCACTGTCTTTGAAAGACTGTGTGGCATTTATGCATTTAGAATCATATGACATTTTTTTAAGAAGTTACTTATACGCTAAGGTGAATGTTGTTGCTGGAGGCACAGCCAAGTCTTGCTTACCCCCTAAATTCTATACCCTAGGGCTGTGTGACTACCAGTCGCGCTCCAAATTCCGATTACATTTTTTTATACTCAAATTTGTTGAGGTGTGTTTTGTATATAAGAAAGTACATCCATTTTAAGTTTGTGTGTTGACAAATTTACATGTGTAACCACCACTACAATCCAGATAGGGGATATTTCCATTGCCCTAAAATCTTCCCTTTTGTTTGAAGTACCTTCTGTCTTTATATACTAGTGCTGTTTTGTTCTAGAAATGGATATAGATTGAATCATAGGCTGTGCATTCATTTTTGTCTCCTTTCATTTAGCATGTTTTTGAGAACTGTCTGTGATTTTGAGTATATACACTTTTAGAAGAAAACACAGGAGCAAAATCTTTGTGATTTGTGATTAGGCAAAAATGTCTTAGATAGGACTCAAAAGCACTAATCATAAAATTAAAGGAAAAAAGATAAACTAAACTTTATCAAAAATTGAAAAAAAAATTTTCTCTTCATAAGGCATGTGATTTGCTAGATCTGTATATCTTTATTTCTATCTCCATATATCTGACAAAGGACTAGTTATCCTAATTGTATATGGAACTCTTGTATCTCAATAAGAACACAATCCAACTAAAAATGGAGTAAATATATGAAGAGATATTTCACAAAAGAAGATATGCAAATGACCAATGAGCACATGAAAAGGCATTTAACTCCATTATTCACCCAAGTAATGAAATTTAAAAACCACAGTATGATACCACTGTACAAATACTAGAATGGGTAAGTTTAAGACCTACAATATCAAGTTTTGGACAGGATGTGAAGCAACCGAAGCAATCATACTTTGCTGATGGGAATGTAACACTTTAGGAAACAGTTTGGCAGTTTCTCTTAATGCTAAAAATACTCTTACCATACAATCCCAAAATTCCACTTCCCAGGTGAAATTAAAACATATGCACAAATACTTTTACATGAAAATTAATAGCTGTATTCATAATAGCGTCAAACTAAAAGCAATCCAACTATCCATCAAATTCCCATTTTAAAGTTATTCTTTTGAAATAGAAACCAAAGCTGCCAATGTTTTTTTTTTTTTTAGTGATGTACTATTTACTATGGATAACCTGGCAACAGAGGAAAGGGAAAACATTAAAAAAGATTGGTGAAGGTAAGAAATCAGAGGCTAGGTGGCTCCAGGTGTCAGACCTCAGTTTAGCTTCCCCTCTCTGCCCTTCTTTCAGCTCTGTCCCCTCTTTGTCAAGCCCTCATCCTCATCACACCAGCCATACTGGTGTGATGGCTGCTGGAGTTCTAAGCACAGCATCATGCAGCAGTAGTGTCTCTTCCAGAAAAGTGAGGAAACTTTTGCCAGAAGTCTTCCCTAATCTCACTGGCCAGCACAGGCTCACATGGCCATCCCCAATCTACTCAGCAGCGTGAGGAAAGAAATACCGTGCATGATAGATAGGCTTTGACCAATCAGGATCCACCGGCAGGAGCTGCGGCTGGCCCTGGGGCTGGGGCTGGAGCTGAGGTCGGGGTTGGGGTCTGCTTTCCCTGAAGTCCATGGCTGTATGGAGGAAGTGAAGAGGAAGGATGAGCTGAGTGGCAGTTCTGTTAAGAAAAAGGAAAGGGGAAAGGTACGTTGGGCAAGCAAACAGCAGTGTTTGTTACAGCTTGATTTAGAGGCCTGCCATGATGTTCTCAGTCTTGTGGGAAGAAGGTTGAAGCAGAAAGCTAGGATTGTAGTCACAGCTGGTTTGCGGGAAAGTGTATAAAAACGGGCGACAGAGGGTATCCTAGGAAGACATTTAGATCCTAGCCCAAAGCATGGACTGGAAGAGGAGGGAGTCTAAATCCAAGGGAATAATTCAAAGTGGGCAAGCATACAAATCATGACAAGCAGAGCCAAGCACATGGGGACCCATGGAGTTGGGACAGGAGGCAAAAGTCCGAGCTGGCAGAATGGATTGCAGGTTCCCCATCTGTGAAATCAGGACCTCAGGCAAGAAGATTTTCATGTTTTGCTGGTTAAGGCAGAAGCTAAAACAGTAATTATTCTCTCTCTCTCTCTCTCTCTCTCTCTCTCTCTCTCTCTCTCTCTCTCTCTCTCTCTCAAAGGTATTTTCAACCTCTTTAGATTCTAACTGTGTCCAGCATAGAAGCCATACCTTTGTTTTTTCTAACTTTCCCCCGTTGCAATCCTGAGCCTACGTTAGTTCCGTAATAAATTCTAGCTGATTGAATTAAGTCTCTGAACTCATTCTCTTTGAAAACATCCTACAAATTTCTGGTTAAACAAATGTAGCAGTCATTAATCAAAACTTGCTTACAAGTTATTAAAGCCATCCTGTTGGGGGACACATCCCTAGATCTATATATGAGTAAGATGCAGTATTTGATCTCATGAGCTGACAATCTAGGAGTGAAAAGTACCTGAACAGTGAAACACCAGAAAGAACATGACAGAGTGTATAGTACAGAGTGGTACTGACTCCACAGTCGCAAGTCTCAAAGGTCCATGTGGATGCAGAACCAGAAACATTGCTCTAATAATGGATGGGAGAGAGAGGGAGGAGGGGATAACTTTGCATTAGTACTTTTTAATTCAGCTTTGCCTTGGTCTGGGAACTGGGACAGAGCAGAGCCAGCAGGACGATGGGATTAATGAGCACAGCTGTGGGAGAGGAAAAGTCATATCCAGGAGAACTGAAGCTGGGACTCTGGTAACTGCTCAGTTGGCAGCTGAAAAGTGGGACTGGAATCAAGGGATGAGGTTGGGATTCAGGAAATAGTTTGATATTATTTGTATAGAGGTATCTCAATAATGCAATAACAGAAGATACAATGTTTCAATAAGCATGTTTTGTCCTTCACACTCGAGTCAATACAGGCCCATTGTAGAACATCTAGAAAGTAGCAAGACAAATTAACTTGAAAACAAAAATTACTGCAGTTCAACTCTCCAGTGACTTTGGTGAATTTCTAGTTTTGTGTTGTTTCCCCCCATAAGTATATCAGAGTTTATTATGTATAAATCCTTTTAAAGCAAAACTGAGATCGTATGTGTGTGTGAGTGCATGCATGCACACACACACACACACATATAATTTTGTGTTCTATTTTTTTAAACTAAACGTATCTGAGCATGTCCTAGGATAGAAAAAGGCTCCGTATTAATTTCTCTGTAACATTACATTGATTGGAATTTTAAGTTTCCAGTTTTGGGCTACCCACAGGGATAAAACGTTTGCGCTATATGCCTTCTGATATGGGCTGTGTTTTGGTCAGAAGATTAACTTTGGGGTCCCAGAAGAGTGCCTCCAAAACATAGGTCGTCAGTGTCTATGGAGGAAGGTATATATTTTTTTGTATTTACTTAAATGGTAACATGGTGTTCCGTACCTCATTTTCACTTCCCACGTAGCTTTGCTGGTAACATGAATATATATGCCATTATTTTTTAACTGCTGCCTATTCTTTTATAGTATGGTCACACCATAATTTTTTAATCCTTATGTTTTCATAAACATTTAGTTTGTTCCTGCTATTTTGCTATTTCAAGCAATGCTGTGGTGAACATCTTTGTATGGATGTCTTGTCCACATGTACTACTGTGTTTTTTTAAAAGGTGTATTGATCATTGTAATTTTGGATTCATAAGGTATATGCATTTTAGATATTTATAGTTGATGCCTAATTGCTCTTCAGTACTAGTACTAACTTACATTCCACCAGCAGATAGGAAAGTTCGTATTTCCCTCCCCTTTTACCAATACATGAAAATTTGAAACTTGGAAAAATTTACCAATGAATAGAAAAGAATGGTATCTCTGTGTTATGTGAATTTGATGCTCTGATTTCTAGAGGTTGAATTTTTTTTCTTTTCTTTTTTTGCCTAATGGCCTAATGTTTTGCTTCTGCTGTACTGAGTGTGTTCATATCTTTACCTAGGTTTTTCCAGTAGATTATTTATCTTAATTTATAAGACTTATTTATAGAGTCTCTGGGTATAAAGATTTTTGTTGTTCTTCCTGAACTAATGATGTACTATCATAAATACTGTAGCTTACAGTATATTGTGATATCCAGTAAGTGATGGTTTTCCTTTTTCCGGTTTCTTGTCTATTTTTGTACCTTTTCTTCAGAAGGATATGATAACTATGTTATCAAATTTTGTAAATAACACCCTTGGTATTTTAACTAATGTATTTAATTAAAGATAATTTGAGGGAGAAGAAACTACTTTCTAATTCATAGTTATTCCATTAGCATGTTTCTTCTATGAAGAAAAAAAATTAATGATACTGAAGGACATGGAAAAAAAGCCCTTAATAAATGAAGAGACATTTATTAAGAAGAGACAGTTCATGGTGCAAATGTATGTGTGAGAGTGTATACACACACACACACACACACACACACACAAACACACACATACATACAGATGAGATAGGACAATTAAATTCACGAATTCACCCTAGAAAATGTGTTACATATACCTCATTGCTGAATATCACTACAGTCACCTTCTAAGTACTACCCTTGGGAAGCTATGCACCGATGCCAGCGCCTAGTCCACCCTTGAAAGGAGTTTTGGAATTCTTTCTGGAATGGCTATCAGAGCTGTAGTTGTATTACTCTTGATGACCTGAATGTCATCAAACTGTCTTCCTTTCAATATTTGCATTATCTTTGGCTACAGAAAGAAGTCATTGTGGGCCAGATAAGGTGAGTAGGGAGTGTGTTCCAACACAGTTATTTGTTTAGTGGCTAAAAACTCCCTCACAGACAATGCCGTGTGAGCTGGTGCATTGTCATGGTGCAAGAGCCATGAATTGTTGGTGAAAAGTTCAGGTCATCTAACTTTTTCACGCAGCCTTTTCAGCACTTCCAAATAGTAAATTTGGTTAGCAGTTTGTCCAGTTGGTACAAATTCATAATGAATAATCCCTCTGATATTAAAAAAGGTTAGCAACATTGTTGCAACAAGTTCATGCGCGTGTGTTGTGTGTGTGTGTGTGTGTGTGTGTGTGTGTGAGAGAAAATGATAAAATGTAACACTCATATTTTTCTTTTAGTTTTGGAGATGCCAAAACAATGTATACAACTGGACACTGGTCAGTGTTGCTCAAGCAGTAGTTCACTGTAATCAGAAATGTCTGGACGCTGATGGTAACCACTTTAAGCACCTGATGTAATTGCAGAAGTCAAATGTGACCTGTATTCATCTTTTGTTATTGGTGTATATTGAGTATCACAATTTTAATACCGTTTTCCTTTCTTAAAATGTGTATACATTTTTTGGCACCCTCTGTATTATTCTTAATATTTGTCTCTTCCTTAAGTAATCTAAATGCATTATTACATTTATACCGATATCAGTATATTTGTGATCCTTTCTCTTTGGAATAATCACAGTGTATACCTGGATTTCATATAATTCATTCAGTACTTTTGTAGGCCTCTGTGAATATTTCACAGTTATTTATTTTTATTTTTTTTATTTTTTGTATGTGACTCTTCAAAGGCATGGCCTATGTTTTCTCTAGATCTTGGAATTGAGTGAACAGTGTTCTGATGATGGTGATAACATGCTTATGATAATGCTCGGGATATTAAACTATTTGAAGTTTATCTAAATGATACTTGAAATGGTATTTTGTCATCATTTTCATATTGAAGCTGTTACGCTCCGTACCATCTTCATCCTACATTCAGTGTTGCTTTTTAGGAATGTATAAGTGCTAATACAGCACCACTACGAAACTTGAAGTATCCTGTTCTTGCCCAGAATTTAATTTTTTGGCAATACAGCTTTTTCAAAGGTTAACTTTGGTATTATTTTCATGATCGCTTATCATGAAAAACGGTTGCTTTGAATGGAAACCTTTCACTGATTTTGCAAATTGAGAAAATAAGCAAATCGCCTTGAACTCTAATTATTCATCTAGTCTAGACTTTACACATACATATCAGTATTGATCTGTCATTAATGAACCCATCAACTCAAAATCCTGTGATCTGCAATAAGATATTATAGATGATATAAATTTACTATTGAAAACAGGAATTTTCTCTGTAGAATATTAATTGAGTATGGATGTGAAATTAGTAGTAAATGGCAAGACATGTTTCACAGAATTGAAAAATATTTTTATTAATGCTGAATCACTAAATGTAGTTTTAAAAAATATTGTTAACTTTATATTAGTTCTATCTTTCCCAAAAAAATTACACAAATAAGTATGAGTTACAATAATACTATCATAAGTTTAAATAAATGTATCAGTGAGCAGCACATAACTGTTTTCTGTTGTAGCTTTCTTGAATAATTTGTGATAGATCTATTTATCTGATGAAATTTTCTTGATGCATGGATGCCTTTGAGAAGAATTTTGCGTGCTGTCGCTGTTATGAGTTGCTGACCTCTTATATCCAAGTGTGGAATTACAATTTGTGGTTGCTCATCTTGACTTGCAGTTGCAAAATTGTTCTTAACTAAAACAAGTTAACGTCTGAAAAATAAATATTCCTCTTTGAGTATTTATTTAAATTATTTCATATAAAATTGTAAATATGTGACATTATAAAAACTTTTCTCAGGTAGAATGCTAACTTTGAACAGATTTTATTTCTATCCATATTATGATTGTAAAACAACCCATACTGTTACTTTTTTGTCCTTCATTCAAAAGTGCAGATATTTAGTAATATAAAATTACTGAAAACTTCTATACTGTAAATTCCAAAATGTTGTTGGGGCAATTCCAAAATTTACCTGGGGAAAAAATAGTTTTTTCAACAAATGGTGCTGTGACAACTGAATGTTTACATGCAAAAGAATGAATTTGGATCCCCTACCCCGACCCCATAAAAACAAAAAAAGAAACTGAAAATGCACTATAGAGCTAAATGTAGATCTGACTATAAGCACCTTAGAAGGAAAATTGGTGTAACTCATGATTTTGGATCAAGCCAATGGTTTCTTAGTTGTGACACCAAAAACAAAAACAACAAAAGAAAAAAAAAAGAAAGATAAATTAGACTCCATCAAAATGAGAAAGTTTTGTGTATCATAGGACACCATCAAGAAAGTGAAAAGATAGCCCACAGAATGGAAGAAAATATTTACAATCATATATCTGATAAGACTCTAGTATCCAGAATATATAAAGAACTATTATAACTTAATAAAAAGACAAATATTTAAATAAAAAATGTGCACAGGACTTGAATACATATTTCTCTTAAGAATATATACACATAACAAAGAAGCATATGAAAAGATGTTCTGCATCATTAATCATTAGGTAAATGCAGTTCTAAACCACCATGAGGTACCTCTTCATACCCACAAGGCTGGCTTTAATAAAGAAAGGGGGACACTATCAAAGGTTGGCCAGGCTGGGGAGAAATTGGAATCCTCATTAGATTGCTGGTGGGACTGTAAAATGGTGCAGTCACTTTAGAAAACATTTTAGTGCTTTCTCAAAAAGTTAAATATAGTGTTACCTTATGACCCAACAATTCCACTCCTAGGTATAATCCCAAGGGAACTGAAAACATCTATTTACGCAAACACTGTACACTTATATTCATTATTCATTGTAGCCAAATAGTGGAATCATCAATTGAAAAACGGATAAACAAAATTGATACATCCATACATTGGGGTAATATTCAGCCATAAATAGGAATAAGTACTGATACTTGTGAAACATGGATAACCTTGAAAACATTATGTGAAGTGAAAGAAGACAGACACAACATATCATATATTATATAATTCTATTTATATGAAATGTCCAGAACAGGCAAATCTATACAGACAAAAAAATAGAGTAGTGGTTACCAGGAGTCAGGAGACAGGAGGAGTGGTGAGTGAATACTAACGGGTACGAGTTTTCTTTGGGGGGATGATGAAAATTATGGAATTGAATAGTCGTGTTGGTTGCCCACAACTGGTTGTGCATATACTAAAAATATAATTGAATTTTATATTTTAAAATGGTGAATTATGGTATGTGAATTATATGTGAAAGAAAAATGTAAGGGAAACAAATCAAATACTTATTTGTAGTTTTATTTAGTTTTCCACTTGGAAAGTAGAAATTACTTCTTGTAATAATTTTATTTTATTTTTAATTTTTAATTTTTTTTAGATTTTATTGGGGAAGAGGAACAGGACTTTATTGGGGAACAGTGTGTAATTCCAGGACTTTTTTCCAAGTCAAGTTGTTGTCCTTTCAATCTTAGTTGTGGAGGGTGCCGTTCAGCTTCAAGTTGTTCTTTCAGTCTTAGTTGTGGAGGGCATAGCTCAGCTCTAGGTCCAGTTGCCGTTGCTAGTTGCAGGGGGCACAGCCCACCATCCCTTGTGGGAGTGTAACCCGGCAACCTTGTGGTTGAGAGGATGCGCTCCAATCAACTGAGACATCTGGGAGCTCAGCGGCAGCTCAGCTCAAGGTGCCGTGTTCAATCTTAGTTGCAGAGGGTGGAGCCCACCATCCCTTGCGGGACTTGAGGAATTGAACTGGCAGCCTTGTGGTTGAGAGCCCACTGGCCCATGTGGGAATCGAACTGGCAGCTTTCTAAGTTAGGAGCATGGAGCTCTAACCGCCTGAGCCTCCGGCCCGGCCCTCTTGTAATGATTTTAAATCATACATGTTTCATGAGATGAACTAAAACCCAATATACATTGTGGAGTAGAACTGTACTGTGTTCATGTAATCATGAAAATGAATATTTGATTTTGAAAATGGTGTTTCATCTATTGTGCTCACATCTGCCGTAATATAGCTGAAAAGACATTTTTTCAGTTGCCTTTCTTGGGTCAGGTACCCTATTTAGAATACCAAGATAAGTGAGGCATGGTTTCTACCCTTAAGACCTCTAATGGTATGGTAGGAAAAGCAGACCATAAACAGATAACTAAAATGGTAGGGAGTGGAGGCATAGGCAGAGTTCTAGATAGCAGTAATGAAGGCGTATTTAAGGAAAAAAAAATTAAAAAGTTCAAGATTCTTATTTGAATGGGAGCTTGAAGAGCATGTAGAAGTTTCTCATAAACACAAATTAGGAAACAACAGTCCAGGCTTAGAAGAAAGCCGGAAGGTCGGGATGTCACTGTAAATTTGGAGACTAACAAATAATACAATTGGAGTGCTCAGGGGAAGGGTGATACATGTGGAGGCGGGAGTGATGGAGAAAACAGCCCTGATTAAATACGAATTAGGGGGCTTAGGAGCCATCTGGATGTGAGAGGCTGAGGACCAAGGCAAAGCCAAGGGTCGCTCTGATTTTTTATCACTTGTCCTTCTGGTGTGAAACATAGTTTATGCATAAGTCGGTGTTTGTTTTGGTGATGTTAAATTGAAAGAGCTTAAAGGAATTCCAGATGCAAGCCTTCAGTAGATAGTTATGAATATGTTTGGAGTTCTGAGTTGTTTGTATTCAAGTTAGACATTTTGGAGCAAAGATGGAGGTCACAGTTAAAACCACTGAAGTAGATAGTGTCCCAGAGGTTACAGAAAGTACTATAAGAAATATAGGGTCTGCATCCTCCAGAATACCAACACTTAAAAGACAACAAAAGGAGATAAAAACACTTGATAGGAAAGGGAGGAATCATATGAAGTCAAGGAGATTAGCAATGTGAAAAACAACAACAAATAATGGCAGAGAGAGAAATGTTACCTCTCACTTCAAGCCATTGGTTCAGATTTTTACCCAGAACATGAAGAGGCAAAAGCAGGTAGACGTAACATCAAATCCTGCATCTGTCTATTGTGTCCATCCATGAGGTCTCAGGGTTCTGACAGCCAGTGGGAGGAAGAGACTGCACAAGCAGCTGATGAAGGCTGAAGCCTGGAGGCGCTTCTGTGGCCATCCCTCTAGTTTTGTAGCAATCAAACAGTCTGGTACCAGCAGCCCCTGGAGCTCAGCTGGTGATGAGAAGAGACAGTGCGAGGTGGCCAGATCAGGGGCCAAAAACTGACCGTGTGACCAATGCATGTTCTGCTTAGAAGACTCTCCGTGGTGGGGGTTAGAGTTGGTGTCTGTTCATCCTGATTTCTGATATTTCAGGCGGCAGAATTTCCCTTCTAGCTACATTCTTCATCTTACTGCACTATTGGATTATTGGCGTGGGTACCATTTTAAAAATGAAGCTTGCTAAACTGTGACTCTTGTGACTTTAGTGGTTTGGACAAAATACACTTCCAGGAAAAGGTAAAGCCATATCGCCAGTTAACAGGGTGCCTTATATGTCCAGTAAAAACAAAGGTATTTTACTAATAATGCACATACAACTAGTAGACAAAGTTTCTTAGTAAAGAGGAAACATATTTTAATATATCTGGCCCCTGACAAAGAGTTTCACATTAGTGTTCTGCGCACAGGCAGATAAATCATGATTTTATTGTGGGGACTGGAGAAGGTAGTGATGAATATTCCATTAGTTGATTTTCCTCACCTTTTTCTAAGGTGAGAAGGATTTCCCAAGTGTGTTGTGTTTCCAGAGGGAATGGTCCCCAGTCATCAGGGAAGGTAAAGACTAGAAAGGCCACTGTGTTTGTCACATACAAAGGAGGTCCCAGTTCTTCTTTGCCAAAGTAGCTTCAGGCCATGGTTAGCTCAGAAATCTGAAAAAGTACTGAATCGAGCAGTGACTAGGAAGGGAGAAACTAGAAGTTTTGAATTTCTGAGTTTGACAGAGTTGGATGCTGAAAGGCATAGGAGGAAAGCGTACAAAGGGAAGGTTTAGTTCAATGTACTTTGTTTTATGTGGAGCAACTTGAGTGGGTAAACATCCTGGGTTTCATTAGCAAACCAGTGTCCTAAAGTCGGTAGGAAGCAGAGTTTTAGAATTTTACCACTTTTTAAAATTTTATGCATTATCTGCATATTTTCTACCTTATTGCAAAGCCCAAGTTAGAAAAAACTTGATAGAGGGGAGGAAAGAGAGAGGTCAGTTATGCCTTGCTTTATGTAGTGGGTTGCTTAAATCCAGTTTTGTCATTGTAACCACCTTTTGTAAATCATAACAGGGAAATTATGATTTAAAGAAATCCTTTTGTAAAGTTAATACCGTGCCTTGTTTTTATTTGGTAGTAAGTAGACATTTTCATATATCTTGCTTACGGAGAAGAAAAAGTGACTTACATATGTTCCTTGTTCCATTCTTTCATTTTGCTTGTGTACAAAAAATCAATTTCTAAGCATTAAATTGCACGACAGGTTACGTTTTTAGTTCTTACTTTGAACAAAAGTGTTGAAAGCATGAGGAGTTTGTCCTCAGATGTGAACAAGAGACTTGGGAAATAATCAAATGTTATGGTTTTGCATTTATATACCTACTAATTAGGAAGTTAAATGAAATTTCCATAGTAACAGAAGTAGTCTTCCTGCACTCTTGTTTTATCCCTGCAATAATACACAACAGGGTATCCAAGAACATTAGCCTAAGTTCCAAGACAGGCAAAGCGTGTCAGTGTTGACACATGAGTATGTACAGCGGGGTGATATTGGATTTCTAAAAATGATATTTGAGTCATTAAAATCATGTTACTATTTTTTAAATATTTTTATTTTTATATTAGTATTTTATGTATTAACCCTCCAAACAAATCATGGTATTTGAAAAGAACTAAAGGACTTTCCTGAAATTTGTCACATACAATGAATTTGGTAAATGACTGCTCCAATCTAAAGAATTCTACCACCATGTCATAGATGTGCTTGAAGATTCTGAACTAACCATTTCTGTTCCACTTCTTTTGAAATGGGCAAGGTTAATAGATCAACAAATGTAGTCCTCTCAACCTACTTCATCTGTGGAAATAAAATGAAACACATTGATTCATATCTCTAGGGCATAATCTGTTTTAGGGCTTAAATTAAGGAAGTGACTTCCTGAGATGATTGAATAAGCTGTTTTGGAGCTTTCTACTCCTGGTGAATTTAGGAGGGTGAGAGAGCATGCTCTCTTGTCTTACTTCCTTCTAGCCTTTGTCCCAAATGTATATTATGATTGCGTTATTTTATAACAGTTAATACTATTGTGATAGAGTTAAATTTTAAAGACGGTTCTGGATGGATTCATTGAATGTAGTTCAATATTTTTAAAATTTCCTGACTACATTTCTCTTGTTAAGTAATTGATTTTTCTTTTTCCCACCATCATTGACTGTTCCTGACATATGTGCTTTCTCTACTCCTTTCTCTTGCTGGTTTCTGAACCATCCAAAAGCCTCCAGGCTGCTGCTTAATTCTGTACTGTCCTCTTGTCACATGATTTAATCCCCCTCCCCTCTCTCTCCTCACCTCTTTTGTCATTTCTCCAATGTTACTTCCCTAATCTTGACACACACCACACACCTGCAGCAGATTAGTTTTTCATTGTTCTAATTTTCCTTGCTGAAAACCATTTGGTGAGCTTCTGTGGCTACCAAATTAAATTTAAATGCCCTCTCCTGCCACTCAGAGCTCCCATGTTCCAAACTCAAGCTCATATTCCAAAAAGATATGCTCATGGTCCTCTGTTGTAACCCTCTGCCCCGGCAAACATAAAACATTGCTCTCCCAACATACCCTTTTCTCCTTTACGGGCACCTGGGACTCATATTCTCCCGTCTACCTGAGAGACATTCTACATGTCCTTTAAATCCATCTACTATGCCTCCTCCCTTTTTGATAAATCTGAATCTGAGTCCTTAAGATGAGTTTGTCTCACTCGCCTCCTAACTTCTGTTTCCTTTTCTGTTTCCCACTAATGTTATACCTTATCTTAAGAGTTATTGGTATATTTGTTGCCTTGGCTCCATATCCCATTACATGGCCTACACACTTGACTATGAATGTCTTTGAAGCCAGGATAAGCTTTATTTATCTGAGTGTTGCTTTCAAAATGTGTCACATAATTTTGTATATGCTCAGTAAGTACAGGAGTAATTTAGTAAACTTATTCAGTACACTTATTTAATTCAAACATATTAACCCTTTTTAAGACATAACCTGAATGGAAGGTTACATCAATTTGGGGGTATTTGGAAATGTCAATTTTGCAATATCTAAAAGTATATTCTTTGAGAATTAGAAAAAACAACAACCATACAGTGAGTTCCCATGAGTTACTGTATTCCATAGTCTCCCATAATTTTTCTAAATCATAACCTTTGCATTTTATCAGGCTGGCTATATTAAAGAATACATAGCTTGGTAATTATGATATATAGCCAATTAATTGGTAAGAAATAATTGAAAATTTAATTTGTGAAAAACTCCTGCAAAAACTGCCTAGAGGAAATACACATGGCTAATTTGATATCAAGTAGGTAAGGCCTCTTTCTAAGCATAAAAAATGACAGAAATTTAAAAGTAAACAACTGGTAAGTTAAATATGACATACATTTTTAAAAAGTAAAAAATGAGACAAAATAAAGTAGTAAACTACATATACCAAAAATTTGAAACATACTGTGCACAAAGTCTTAATCTATTTCATAGTTAGTGAACTCTTATAGATCAGTAAAAAAAAGCCCCCAATACTTTTTTTAGAAAAATATGGGTAAGCTCTTTTTTTTTTCAATGAACACATTTTTTCAATGAACCCAATGAACGCTTTATAATCAGAAAAAAGGAAAATGTATAACCAAGAATAAGTTGCGATAAATAGAACATAAAATTGGACATTTTGCAATTGTGTACCTTTCTACGTCATTTATTCTTAGATTTGTCCTTACTATACAATGACAGAATCTTATATATATTCATTTTTGTAAATAGTAATTTATTATCAGACATAAATGCTAGCAGAGTTTGAGTTTCAAGAAATAGATCAAATGTGAAGAGAGAGAAAAACAAGGCACTGAAAAGATATTTCCAGAAAGAATTAAAGGTAGTGACGGTAAGTTCTCATTTTCTATTTCTTCCAGGCTCCTGTATGGCTGCACATTGTCAGCTCTGTTGAAAAGTTGGGAAAATGCCCACTCAATTATCATGATTAGACCTGCCTCACTGTAAAATATCATTGATATTGTTGAAATGTGTCAAAGGACACATAAGTGGACAGCTCTCAAGTACTCTCTTGATTTAGGCATTTATCATGATAACAAGATGGTACCCAGGCTCCTTGAGCAGAGGCAGCATGGATAGATAATTTTCAAAGAACCATACCTGGGATGAGTGGCCCAAACTGATAGGGCACTGAGCAGTGTCTGCTGAAGTGGGAAGAGAAGTTGCCAACAAGTCAGAGATATAAAAGAAAATTCTACTTGAATTTACATCTCTAGCCTCACTTTCCTGAGCAGCTAGGTTTTTTGTAGTTTAATTTGTCAAGAGCTGACTGGTAGAATTAATCAAGTGACAGCATGATCCGTGTTCTGTTTTTGATTGCACATGCATCCCTTTTAAGATGCAAACTCTATGGTTTGTCACTAGGGTTTCCGGGTAGGAGCCCATTCTCAGAAATTTTTTCAGTTTCTTGTTCCTGGATTCTGAGATACAAACTGTTTTCTGTTCTCCACGATGAATCGTTTCCACAAAGTGAAGCCCGATACTACCAACCACGTGGGTTCAAGGAGCTGATTTTCCTGATTTCCCAACCAACTTTTCTTGGGATTCGTGAATGGGAAAGCACAAAAAAAAAAAAAAAAAAAAAAAAAATCAGGAGAACTGGCGGGACTTCCCGCCCAGAACCCCTATTTGTCACTATCCACATTGATAGCAAGTGTGGGCAGATTCAATCAATCTGTTTCCTAAACAGGCCATCCTAGCTGATAAACAGCCTCATAGTGAGATCTAAAGAGATTCAGATATTCATGATAGTACCATTTTAAAATTACAAAATTGTGACATATTTTTGGCTAATAATATTGTTTAATATGGAGAAAAAATTATAGCAAGATTTTCTGAGTGATTAAATTGACATATGCACATAAGTATCTCTAAGGCATGTGTGTGTGTGTGTGTGTGTGTGTGTGTGTGTATGCTCACATTTGCTTTCAACTCATCCCCTCCTAATTTCATTGGCCCCATGGATTTTAGTGATAGTTATATCTCTGTGTCTTGGTCTTCCTGTTTGTCGTTTGTTCTTCACATGGAGTTCTCATGTTGCTCACCTCACATTTGTCATTGCTGGCTGATTGGCTATTCTTTTCTGCAGAATCGCTGCCTGTTTTGTATGTGCATGTGGAGAGCTGACCAAAAACACAACACTGAAAATAATTCTGTTGGTGAATTGAGGAAGTAACATTTTAACCAAGTGATTTGACCTGCTTGTTCCACCAGTCTGCCTTGTCATGAAATGTCCACCTTTTCTAGAAATTAGCAGTCTCTTGCAGCCAATAATTATAAGCTTACTTTGTTTCTCAGTGTTTTCCTCCAGATCTCTTATGTCATCTCTTAGAATGCCCTGCCCATGCTCTGTTCCTGCCTTCCTGTCACTTCATGCTCTTTCTCATGCCCTTACATCACATTTAATCCCTTTATTCTTTTACTCTTGTAGTGCCAGTGTCTGTGTTTGGATTTTTTCTATACATTTTCCAATGATGGTCAGAGGAATACTGTATCTGACCTCAGGAAACCCAACTTGAGTAGAAGGGGGATAGATTCCTGACACGGTAACTAAGGTATCTGTCCCTTAGGAACCAAATCAGTCTTGGTAATCAGACTTCATTCTTGCTCACATTAAAGAGTTCCTCCAGCAGCAAAAGCTATTTACTGCCCACCCCACATGAACACAGAACTTTCGAACCACTTTTACTTTTTTTTTTTTTTAAATTAAAGTTTATTGGTGTGACAATGGTTAGTAAAGTTACATAGATTTCAGGTGTACAATTCTGTATTACATCATCTATAAATCCCATTGTGTGTTCACCACCCAGAGTCAGTTCTCCTTCCATCACCATATATTTGATCCCCTTTACCCTCATCTACCACCCCCTCCCTCCATCCTCTTTTACTTTTACTTTTATACCATTAAATATTTACCATGGCAGTGACATTTACATCCTTGAAGAATATAATAATTGTTTTCAACACATACTTATTGAATCATCCACCATATCTCCCTCTTTCTCTCGAGAGGAAGTTATGTATACAACTTACTTTGTTTGATACCAGTAAATTTTGGATAATAGAGTTTTATAGTTTTATATTCCAAATTTAAAATTTAGGATTATTAACACATGCATGGTTCAGTTCAGCTTTCTTCAGTAAGAGAATGTAACAATTATTGATTCGACTTTTGGTAGGAAAAAAACGGGTGACCATGTTCATGCCAAGAGAGGCAATTGCTATTTAAATTTCATTTACTCAACATATAAGTATAAAATCAGGGTCACAAAACCTTACTTTAAAATACAAGATGATTAAAGTACAAATAAGAGAGAACACAAATTACCATTTCTTTTTTTCAAACTCTACAACTTAAAGATCATGGGCATACCAGATTCTGGAAGGATGGTGCTACAGCAATAATTATATAACAAAACAGATTATTTGAAAAAAATCTTCTCAGAGTATACTTTTAGCCATAATGTATCAAGAAGAGGTACCTTATACTTACTGTACATTTATAGTCTAAAACTTACATTTTTTTCTAATCCATATGTTTGTTTACTTATTTTTGAGAACTTGATCAGGTCAGTCTTGGTTATTCAGCCATGGTATTTAGAATTTTTAGAATTGTTAAGGAGCTAATGGATTGGAATAGTGATGCAAAATACATGGAAAGGACAGTGGATGGAAAGACATTTTGAATGGGGTAAATGGGAAAATACAGAATGTGGCCTTAATGTTGAGGAGAGTTTGAGAGTAGAAACAGTGGGCAGGGCTGGAAATGGTGTCATTTTAGAGGAATGGAGAGCATGAGAAAAACCAATGTCACTCAGTGAATGTTGTCAAGAGGTGAGGAGTCTTGTGTGGTTGATCACATGGGGTCAGAGTTTGCTGGAGAAGGTGATGCAAACAGATTATACAGGTCTTTGAGTGCTATTCTAAGGGATTTGGGCTTCATTTTTATGCAAAGGGAAGCTGTCTAATGTGTTCTAATGTCTGAAGCGTGAATGGTGACTGTGCAAAGAGAGAATCATAATTGGGAAAGGTGCTGGCAGAGAAATCAATTAGGAGGCTCTTGCAGTGAGTCAGGTGGCACGTTATAAGGACCTGAACGAGAGCAGCAGCCTTGAGAATGGAATAACCTGGAGAAGTGATCTGCTAAAATCAAAGTCAAGATCAATAAGGATAAACGCAAGCTTCTCTTAGGCATGAAAACATCCAAATAATTGTGCAAATAATGGTTGAGAAAAGACTAGCTGGGCAGGCACAAGTACAGCAGACAGAGACCTGGGAGTCCAAGAGAACCATATGGTGAATGTGAGTCAGCAGTGTTGTGTTATTAGAAAACAAAGCTAACACGATGGGGGAATATATTAATAAGACTGAGGCATGCAAAGGCCGGAAGTAGCCTTTCTGCTCGTCATTGCTGTTCAAACATTTCTTTTCCTGTGGACTCTGTTGGCCTTCACATTTCAAATGAGTGTTTAGAAAGTGCAAAGAGGCCTAGAGAAGGCCTGTTCAGATGTGAGGGAAATAGGTGAGTTGGTGGTCCTGGGTCCTTGGGACAAAGTTGTCAAGGCTAATTTACAGAAAACTTTGTTTGACCTTCTGAGGCCCGTTGGTGCCGTGGAAGTAGTTTTAACGTGAACTCCAACTAAAAGAATGAAGCTTTCACAAAAGTCCCTCTTCAGCATACAGCGTTATTCATAGTTCCCTCCCATATTAATCCTTATCATAATAAGTCATAAGGGCTTTATTAGGAGAGGCAGAAATAAGAAGGCCCAGAAATGCTATCTTTACCTGCAAAGCTGGCTGGGCTTGCCTTCGGTTATCTAATCCTGTGACCTCATCATACTTTTATGGACCCCCTAAAGGTAGGCAGTATTTGAACACCCCTGAGCTATGGATTAGACCTATCTGTCCTCTCACTCCTGCATCAGTAAATGAGGCCAGCCATAGCTGCATGGAAATGAGGGGGACCTTATTTCACTTTTTCGTCTGGCTAATGACAACTGATTTAGAACTCCTGCTTTGTGTCATGTTTCAAGGAAACTTTCCCTGAATGCACAGTCCAGGTCCTTGTCATGTGCTTTGAGAGAACCTGTCTTTTTCTCATAGAATTTACCATAATTAGCAATTGTACACTCATTTGTGTAATTGTTCCAGAATGCCTGCCCTCCACACCAGACTGCAACCTCCATGAGAACAGGAGCTACATCTGCTTTTGCTTGCTCTTGCTTCCCAAGAGTCTGCATAAATATTTGTTGCATGAAACATTAATAATGCTTATACCTATATCTCAGAGAGAATGCAGGAATGACAAATCTTTGGGGCAGCTTTAGCTCATTCAGAAGGAGGCAGCACGTCTTAGTGGTTAGGGGTGTAGAGTCTTTGCATTCACATCCTATTAGCTTGAGCAAGTTTCTGAACTTTTTTGTGCCTCAACTTATTGACTCTTAGAGTTGCCATGAGAACCAAAAGCTTGATATTTGTAAAGTGCCTTAAACAGTGTCTGGCACAGAGTGAGTACACTATATACCCTTAAAAACAAATAAAACAGAAGCAAAGTTTTGCTACTTAAGCTGACTCCATCTCCATATGGAATACCCTCCTTGTAAGTCTCCCCAGCCAAATGTGTACTAATCTTCATTGCATTCTTGTTGTCAGTTTTACACTGGAGTCACCTAAAATATGCCATGAATGTCACTTGCTTTACCCAGGGTGGCTTCCCATTATTTTAGCCGATTCACAAGATAAATGAATTTTAAAATGATTTATTAATTTTATAATTTTTATAAAATTTTATAATTTTAAAATAATTTTGTAAACTCAATAGATGATTTTGTTACAAAAAAGCCAAAGTACGTATTTTTGTGGTAAATATGTAAGTGAATCAAATGTGACTCAATTTTCTTAAATATTAACGTAGTCACTTATAAATTTACACAGAAGATGTTTGATTCTATTAGTTTGCTTTGTGTCGTTTCTGGACACCATTTAACTCGTCAGTGATTTTTTTTTTTTTCCTGAATACTTTTTACTATTGACACTTTTACTGACTTACCACAGGTTTCACCAAAGAAGCTGCTTCAAAACTCTGTCTGGAGAGTAGGAAATTAGTGGCTTTCACTTAATAGATTTCTGATTGGTGTGATTAAATGTGTAATTTTAATGCTATATTGATCAAAGGGTTTTGGTTTATTTACTTGTGATCTGGCATTTTCATTTTCTATCTTGCAAAATGCCCATGAAGCATGGCCTCAAGGAACATTTCTTTGTTGCACTTTATGTGCAAAATTGTAACTATGCTTATCTGGGTGTGTTTTGTCAACATTTTCAACCTTGTAAGTTTAGGACAAGAATAAACTTATACTCAAGAATATGCTTAGTAATGGAGTGGACATGTTCTCCATTTAGCCCAAATCCTTATGGCTTAGGAGTTGATTAAATACATAATACAGTACCTAGTGCCTCAGCTTAGTAGAATGGTACCTCTGAGAATATCTGAAATTTGTATTTCCCCAATCTTCATAATTTTTATGGAATGCTTCACCTGGTATTTGTGATAATTTGTCGTAATGCTAGAAAACTAATAATGCTATTCAAGTGAAAGGTTTCTGGATTTAAAATGTTTTTCCCCTTAGCTTTTAAAAAGCTTCGCTTTGCATTTCTACAACTGAGATACGCCTCACCTTTTTAGACTGAAAGTACTGTGTTTTGCGTGAATGTTCTCAGCACTGTTAGACTTGCCATGATGACCTGAAGGGTTTTGTCTGCCTGCTGCAATTTCCTAGAGCCAGTATTAGTACCCATTTTTCATCCCCTTGTACGGGCTATTGTCATCAGCCTTTCATTGTTGAAAGAAAGAAATGTTGTATTAAAAAATGAACTGTATGTTATCTGACATAAAAAGGAAAAGATTCATCCTAAAATAGCTATTCTATTTAGGATTCTTAATGTTAAGAGTTTTGCACACTTAGGCAGCAAAATTTACTTTTTCTTTTCGTATTTTTTTATTTGAATTTTTTTGTTCTTTGAATTAAAAGTATTGAAATTAAGTTGCAAACTTTTTTTTTAATTAAAATTTATTGGGGTGACAGTGCTTAGTAAAATTACATAGGTTTCAAGTGTACAGTTCTGTAATACATCATCTGTATATCACATTGTGTGTTCACCACCCAGAGTTAGTTCTTCTTCCATCACCATATATTTGACCCCGTTTACCCTCACCCCTACGTCCCTTGCCCTCTGGTAACCACTAAAATATTGCCTGTGTCTATGAGTTTTTGTTTATTTGTTTGTCTTGTTCCTTTGTTGCTTTCAGTTTTATATCCCACATACCAGTGAAATCATATCGTTCTCGACTTTTTCTGTGTGACTTATTTTGCATAGCATAGTAATCTCAAGATCTACTCATTTTGTCTTCAATGACACTATTTCATCTTTTCTTATGGCAGAGTAGTATTCCATTGTGTATATATATCACATCTTCTTTATCCAATCATCTATTGAAGGACATTGAATGGGAGAAGATACTTGCAAATGCTCCCTCTGATAAGGGGCTAATATCCAAAATATATAGGGAACTCATACAACTCAACAACAAAAAAACAAATAACCCAATTGAAAAATGGGCAGAGGACCTGAGGAGACATTTCTCCAAAGATGGCCAATAGACATATGAAAAGATGCTGAACATCACTAATCATCAGAGACGTGCAAACAAAAACAAACAAAAAAAAGAGATATCACCTCACACCAGTTAGAATGGCTAGTATCAACAAGACATATAACAACAAGTGTAGGAAAGGCTGTGGAGAAAAAGGAACCCTTGTACATTGTTGGTGGGAATGTAGGTTGGTGCAGCTGCTATGGAAGGCATTGTGGAGGTTCCTCAGAAAATTAAGAATAGAATTACCATATGACCCAGCAATCCCTTTCCTGGGTATATACCCAAAAAGCTGAAAGCATTTATCTGTGAAGATATATTTGCTCCAATGTTCATTATAGGTTTATTTATAGTGGCCAAGGCATGGTAACAGCCTAAGCAGCAAACTTTTAAAGAGAATGTCTCAAATTTGTTTTATGTATCTTGAGCTCCTAGATTTGGATCCAGGTCCATTGCACTGGTTAGGTTTAATGAGAATTTCTTAGCCCTAATTTACTTATCTGTAAAATGAGGTAATAATACCAACCTGCAGAGCTGTCATAAGGATTAGAGATAATGCATATAAAATTCACAGCACAGTACTTGAAACACTATCAATAAATTATTAGCTTACAAATGTTAGAATAGAATGTAGCTATTTTAATTTTGGAAATTTTACACACACATTTGTTTATTTTTTTTAAATTAAAGTTTATTGGGGTGACAATTTTTCAATTGTGTTTATTCTAACAAGACAATTTCACTATTTCCTAGTAAATTGGTTGAAACTGTCAAAACAAACTTTTAAAAATATTTTAATGTTTTTTTCATCATGATGTATTTCTGTCTTTAATGTGCATTAAGAATTTTTACCAAGTAATCAGAATATGTACGAGTTTAGTAAATTTAATGAATATCAGGACAGTTTTTTATGCATATTTTACCACTTAAAAAATATAAGTAGTATGTTTTAAAATTTTTCTAATTCCATTTCAACCATTTATAAATGCTCTGTTTTTCTTTTTTGGGCAATATTTTTATAGACTTAGGCTTACATTACCAAATCAACTGTCTGAACAAACTTGTCTGTTTTATGTTGTATAATTGAGGAAAGTTGTATTCACTTTAAGTTTATTTTGTATTTTAAAAATGATATTAAAACTCTGATATCTGATTTTACTATTTAGTCACATATTCATATTTTTCTATTAAAATATATTTGTGAAACTTGGATAAAATATTTGTAAGGGTGCATTAAAAAAATAAAAATGAAAACAAAACATGAAATCTGAAAAAGACAAAGAAATGGTCATTATGGGTTGGATATCCTCTCAATGATCATTAAGATTTTGCTTTTTTACTTTGAAATGTGAAATCAAATTGTCGTTCCAATAACCAAGCATTACTGTACCTTCTTTTTGAGGATAATAATATGCGAATTTTAGTGTTGTTTCCTTAATTGAATATTTATCGTTTGTAAAGGTAAAGTAGGCACCTGTAGCTGGCTAGTTATGAAATCATCAATGGGAAATAAACATTTTTGACTCATTTCTTATTTTGATTTCCTTGTTTTGACCATTTTCAACCAGCCAACTTGGTTTCAATAATATAACTGCTTCCATCATTGGACCTTTTTTAATGCATTGGTTTTATACTTGACTAACAAATGAACAAATCACTTTATTGATGACCATATATGAAAATGTGATTTTGTAATGAAAATTATTTAGTAAGCTACACAATATTGCAGAACGATCTGGAAATAACATACTGTGTCTATGTATTTTACCAGGTTCACTCTATATCTTTGTCATGAAATCAAAATTTCATTAACATCAATTTGGAAATATTACAGAATACAAAATGATTGCTTAATTTAAATTCCTTTCATAAAAATATTACAGCAGAAAAAGGCAACTGTGATTCTTTAACAGGACAGAGTTGGACAGAACTAGTCAGGAAGATCCAGGCTTGGGACCTTTTCTACGGATGGGGTAGTAGTTGCAATACAGCAGTTAAATCATAGATTAAGTCCAGAAAAGTTAGTCCATGACATCTTGATTTTAAGAGACATAGCACACAGTGACTTTCTTGGCATGAAACCTTATAAATATGAGTTTTGTTTTGTAAGTAAAGCAGTTGAAACCAACATTTTTTTTCTTTTTTTTAATACAGGGAATGGGTCAAAGTTGAATTTAGTAGTTCTATCAAGTGGGATGATTTCTGGGATTAGAAAATAACTGTACTAGTTCCTATGTTGGATGCCAGTACATAGAGGGCTTCTGTGGCATAGAAGATATACACAAGTTCATGTAGCTTTGTTGATAAGTGGTTTTTGGTAGCTCAGGGACATATCTAGACTAGGTTTCAGTGACTTGGTAGGAATGCATAGCTTCAGAGCTATTTCATATTGACACTAAGAGGATGGATTTTTTCATAGGGCCTAGGATGGTGATAGGTCACTTCTTACATTTTGTGAATCACACAAGGAAAACGCTTAGCAAATACGCAGAGTCCAAGATGCCTTACAAATATATATTTCCTTGGCATCCATTGCTTAGGTTCTGGATGGATTCCTAAGCTCAAATAGCCAGACTTTGGAATAGAAAGCAAGCAGCTGCCAATCATAATACCCCTTCTGTAGGACATCAAGCTTGCTCTGCAGGAAGGAGCCTACTATTCTTAAATTGGACATATAATCATTGTTCTATTTTATTATAACCTAAGAATAGTGACAGGCTAGGGCTATCAAGAAGGAAGGTAAAACGGAAGAGAGTGAACCTTTGTTGAGTGCATACTTGTGAATGGTTGCTTTAGATAACAGTATATCACAATTCTCTCAATCCTAGGAGACTAGTAATATTATGTGTCTAGATGAATATTATACCTTATCTAGATGAATATTATAATGTCTTGTATACAACAGTGTAACTAAGTTTCCATACTTCCTTGTTTAAAGTGTATAATGTCAGTATTAATTTCACAGGCCAGGTTGATTTAGTCAGGTTTTTTTTCTAGTTCCAAATATCTATATGATATTTAAACTGAGCTTCACAGAATAGCACTGCTGCAGGGATAGCCTATTAGCCTCCATACCCATTCTCTCATTCTTTTTTTAGTAACAGGACCCCTGAATTGGACATAGGACAATATAGTATGTCCCTGCCTCCCTTGCAGCTAGATGTAGTCATTGACTAAGTAATGTTTAATACAATGTGAACTGAGTGATGCATGCAACTTCCAGGTCCTATGCTTAGACAAGAGAGGCACATCTTAACTCCCCCTTCTCTACTATCCGGAGGCTGGATTGAGTTATGGTAAGGGGATCTAGAGCCCAAGATGGAAGCTGCCTTTTGAAGATACCAGAGCAATAAGATAGAAAGAGCATGTATCAATGACATGGAATAACCATATCAAGTATGACTACTTACATACCAAATGTTACATGAAAGAGAAAAACTTTGTTTAATCCCTTGCTCTGTTGGCTTTTGTCATAGCAGTTGACCTCGTATACTAACTACATTGAACATCTTAAATATCAAATATTAAGTAAACATTAAAGTGATAAAATGGTGAAAATAACACTTTTGTACAGTTGGGGAATATCTTTTTCATTTAAAAATTAATACTAAAAGTAGTTTATCAGAAGTGAGTTAGGAATAGAGACAGTGGAAATGTAATGGCTGTGCGATGTCAGAGGGATAGTGGATGGGGGGAGGGGGGTTCACACAGTGTGAGGGATGTAAATGATAAACGTCTTAAGTATTACTTTGTCTTGTGCACTTGAAACTAATAAAATTATATTAAAAAAAAAAAAAGAAGTGAGTCAATAAATCCACTAGGGGTCAGGGATCTACTAACTCGTGATTCAGGCAAAGGGAGAAAATGTGTGACTGGAAGTGAACTGAAAATTCATGAGGTTACATAAATATTGAAACAAGTTTAAATTAGGCCAGGGCAATAATAATATTAATTAATAATGAATTAAATAATAATTATAAAGCACTTAATATGTGTTAGACACTGTTCTAAGCTCTTTACATATTTACTCATTTAATACAACACACCTGTGGGGTAAGTATTGCTGTTATTCTTATTTAAGAAAGGAGGATATGTGTAGTTCAGGCACAGAGAAGCTAAGTAACATGTCCAAGATCAGACAGCTAGTTGGGGAAGAAGATGGGTTTTATCCTGGGCAGTCAAGCTCAAGTCTGCTCTTAACTATGTGTATTTATGTAGATAAAGGACTAACTTGAGAAGGGTGGGCAGCTTATGCGGTGTTGTGTTTGTGGCATGAGCACAACTATTATAATTAAATGCACAGGTACATGCTCCCATTTAAATGAGACCTTTTCTTGTGCTGTCCAGTGTTTTCCCTAATTCCCAAATTATGGGAAATTGTTTTTAAATTCTCAGGAGCTTTTAAAACCGTGTCTCAAAGAGTAGAACTCTATGACCTACAACAGCTTAGAATTCATGGGAAGTTTTCCTAGCAAATTGTATCCAGGCTTCTGTGATGATAAAATAGAAAATAACTATCCTTTTGAAAACATTTAAAATTTTATTCAAAGTATTATTACAATAGTTCTGAGTAAACTATAGAAACTTCCTTATACTCCTTTTATCTACTACATTACTTCTGTTCATTTATATATCGATGCCCTTTCAATTCTTGTCCTTATGCAAATATACTTAAAATATATTCTAGAGTTAGTGTAAATGTGTTTCCTTTGATTGCTTTACAATTCCCTGCTGCTAACTGAAGTGTGGTTTAAAGCAGACAAATATAACAGATTGAAACCTATTAAGTGTCCCAAAAAGGGAGCAGTCAAGTAATAATTGCACATTAACTCACTGGAATATTATTTATGAGCTTTTGTTGCAAGAACTATATACAATTTTTAGTCTTCTCAGCAACAACACTCTCTACAGTAGCATTTTAAATTTATTTATCTTTCTGAAGAAGATAATGAAGCTTGGTCATTTCTTAACAACAACTTGCCTATGTAATGGTTTCTTCTCAGATTTAAGCCTTAAGGCATGGTCAAGAATGCTTCTAGGCCAATTATTTTTGTAGGAATTTATGAAAGTTTTGGAAAAAAAGAAAATCTGATGCATCTGTTTACTGAAATGGGTGTGTGTGTGTGTGTGTGTGTTTCTTCAGAACCACTTCTCTAGTGCACAGTAGGGACAATTACATGATTTCAAATATTTCTACATAGATGACATTTGCAGAGCTTCTCTCAGAAATGATTTCTTTGATGCAAAGTCAAGTTATTGCTCTTGATGACTAATTTTCCATATTCATTATATTAATAAGTATTTCTCCAATATGATTCTCCTGATACATATTAAGGTTAAAGCCATTAACAAAAGAAACGTAAGTTGAGAGTTCTGGCTGAATATAAATCCACATGGATTGCATTTATAGGTCTCTTTCTGTATCCATTCTTTGATGCTTGATAAGGTTCTTATGGATGAAGTCTTTCCAACAGTCACACGGTTCTTTATATGAATTTTTTGATGCAATAAGTGCAGAACTCTGGCTGAAGAATTTTCCACAGCCATGGGCCTCATGATTTCTCTCCATCATAGGTTCTCTAATGTGAAAAAAGGGTGAAGGCTTCAACTAAAGTATTTTCCACAGTCTTTACAGTCATACGATTTTTATCCAACTGTGAATTTCATAATGCATCATGACTTGAGATCTCTGGCTATCAGACTCCCCAACTTTGTTATATGTATAGGGACTCCTGCTTACATGAGTACTCTGACATGTAATGAGGTGGCTTCTCTGTCTGAAAGATTTTTAGTATTCAGGACTTGCATAAGGTTTCTTTCTGGTCCGAGTTATCTTATTTCCAATAAGCCTAGAGCCATGAAGAAAAGATCCTTTTCCACACTGATGACATGTATATAGTTTGTCTCCATTATGAGATCTCCGATGTGTGAAAAGAATATGATACAAGCAGTAAAAAGTTTTCAACATATTTCCAAATTCTTTACATTTGTAGGTTTCTCATTAGTAGGACTGTTGTGATGTTAAGTAGTGAAAACTCCAGTTGCATATTCTTTACATTTATAGTTTCTTGTTTTATTTCTACCAAGGGATGTACGAGGAGTAAGAGAGTTATCACTCTCATTTGTAGAGTTTATCTTCTGCTTGAGATCTTGCAAATTGGTGGATCTTCTTTTTCTTATATTGTGGTATAATTGACATATAACATTATTTTGGTTTCAGGTGTACAAGGTAATTATTTAATACTTGTATACACTGTGAAATGATCACCACAGTAAGTCTGGTTGCTGTTTGTCCTCATACAAAGTTACATGGTTTTTTTCTTGTGATGAGAATATGTAGGATTTACTATCTTGGTAGCCTTCAAGTATGCACTACCATATTTTTATTACAATCACCATGCTGTATATTACATTTCTATGGCTTATTATTTTATAATTACAACTTTGTACCCCTGACCCCTTTCACCATTTCTTCCACCCTCCAACCCCCCTTCCCTGTAGTCACCATCAGTCTGTTCTCTATCTCTGCGTTTTGTTTTGTTTGTTTTGTTTTTTACATTCCACATGTAAGTGAGATGATACGGTATTTGTCTTTCTCTCACTGACTTATTTCACTTAGCATTGTGCCCTCAATGTCTGTCTGTGGTAAGATTACATTCTTTTTATGGTTGTGTGGCATTTCAGTGTGTGTGTGTGTGTGTGTGTGTGTGTGTGTGTGTACCACGGCTTTATCTATTAATCATCAATAAACAATTACATTGTTTCCATATCTTGGCTATTGTAAATGATGCTTCAATGAACATAAAGGTTTGAATTAGGGCTTTCATTTTCTTCAGATACATAGCTAGTAGTGGAATTGCTCCATCATATGGTAGTTCTATTTTTCGTTTTTTGAGGAACCTCCGTACTGTTTTTCATAGTGGCTGCAGCATTTTATATCCCCACCAGTAGTGAATGAGGGTCACATTTTCTCCACATCGTCACCAACACTTGTTATTTCTTGTCTTTTTGATATTAGCTGTTCTAGCAGGGGTAGAGTGGTATCTCATTGTGGGTTTTATTTGCATTTCCCTTATGGTTAGTGAGGTTGAGCATAGTTTCATGCACCTGCTGGCCATCTGTATGTCTTTTTTGGAAAAATATCTATTTGCATCCTCTGCCAATTTTGAAATTGGATTATTATTTTGCTATTGAATTGTACAAGTTTTTTTTATACAGTTTGGATATTAAACCCTTGTCAGATATATAAGTTGTAAATATTTTCTCCCATTCTGTAGATTGTGCTTTCATTTTGTTGATGGTTTTCTTTGCTCTGCAGAAGCTTTTTAGTTTGGTGGACTCCCATTTTCTTATTTTTGATTTTGTTGCCTTTGCCTTTGGAATCAGATCCAAAAAATCATCACCGAGACCAAAATCAAGGAGGTGACTGCACACGTTTTCTTCTAAGAGCTTTATTGTTTCAGGTTTTATATTCAAGTCTTTAATCCATTCTGAGTTAATTTTTTGTGTGTATTGTATAAGATAGTAGTCTAGTTTCATTCTTTTATATGTGGCTGTCCAGTTTTCCCAACACCATTTATGGAAGAGACTGTCCTTTCCCTATTGTTTATTCTTACCTACTTTGTTGTAAGAATAACTGGACAGTTAATAACTCGGCTTTTATTCCCTCCTCTTTCTTGATGGTGATTTCTTGCTTAAGTGGGGGGAACTGAGAATGGAACACTCCCTGCTGTTGCAGGTTCAGTTTGGCTTTGTTTGCCCTTACAGTGTGTTCCCTTCTTGACCTGACTTGCGTGTGGCATGAGCCAGCTGCTGCATCCTTCTCTGTGTCACCACCCAACCTCCAATTCCAGTGCTTCCAACCTGAGTAGGAATGACTTTTAAAGAAGAGATGTTCATGCTGATGTTGTACTATAAAGGCTATGTGTCCACTGGTCATGCAAAATATACTAATATTTCAGAACTCAAACCTACTTCTATTTACCCATCCAAAAACCAAGTAAGATGAAATTGTGTCCTGATGATTTCACATTCTCCTTTCTATATCTCAGTTTACTTGTTAGAAACAGTAGAATATTATAACATAGGAGTTAGAAACCTGATTTGGCCAGCAGAGTGTTTTTTGTTTTTTGTTTAAATAACAGAATTTAAATGCCCTATGGAAGCGATTTGTTATTCAGTCCTTTGCTTCCCATAGTACTGTGTTACTTGGCACATGGGTTAGGGCGGTATTCACAAATGTGGAATATGCTGCCTCCAGAACCAGCATATTCTTTCGCGTCTTGTCTGATTAATTTAAGGTTACTGACTTCGGAGACAAATATCATGTTTTTCAGAACATGGTTCAGATCTTTTCGTACTTTCATAGAAGAGAAGACAAGAGAGAGTTAATATAACCCTAGAGCAAGACCTGTATGTCTACTCTTTTCCTTCTCATACAAATATGAATGATTTCTGAATGTACTCCTTAAAAGAGTTGGAAAAGAGTCCTTTCACCGGCTCCATGACGGCGTACGTGAGGTTGTGTTAATTTGTTCTAATAAAAATACCACACCTGACATTGCAGCTGCAATTGAGGTTATGTCTTGGTTGAGTTTGTAGTCGTTTATGGTCATCTTTCAGGACCCTGATGGGTATTGTAGAGACCAGAATGGTGCATTAAATGAAGATATGATGGGGACCACTACCCCCGGATCCTTTAGAACTTAAGGGTGATACTAATTCCTGCTATCCACCCTGTTAGCAGATACTGTTTTTGATATGCTATATGGAAAGAGCAAGGAGGGCAGTATCTAAGACTTCTACTTGACCTCCCCTTCTCTAATAGGTTTACATGGAAGCCACTGAGCCAGATTGGGATTTCTGTTATTTATATGTATGCTTGTTTCAATGATACCTTCAGAGACTAGTAAAATGACCACTGGCTAGATCCAGACTCAATGGGTCAGATTGGCTGGAACTTCACTTATTATCTGATTCCCATATATTTTCACTCTAATGCAGAGAGGCCATTATGATATCAATGTCCATTCACACTCTGTGTCTAACAGTTGTCAGACTGTGTGGTTTCCCCTTTCTACACTGTATGGTTACCTACCTTTCTAAATACCTCATCTTCAGCAGAGCCCTTTGGGAGCTCTGAAGCTGGAATAGTTGCTCAGAGTTGTTCTATATGATGTAAAGGGACCACGTCTTTGGACTCTAAGATAACTAATCACTGGATGCAGTCTTCCCCTAGGGAGAAGGCATGACTTTGGCAAGGCATCTTCCTTCAGTTACAGGCAATTTCCAGAGAGGGACTCAGATGTAAGTCCTCAATAGACACCTTTCTCCTGGTATCTGGAGAAAGGAGTATTTTGCTCCTGAAAAGGGGATCTAGGCAGCACACCACAGCATTCACTCCAAAACTGGAGCCAAATTGTGCTAGAATGTTATGATATATTAATAAAGAAAAATTTAGATGAGAAAATCAAATATGAAAATGTTCAAACATTGCCCTTGTAGTATCACCATAACATCATTGAGCACAACATTCATTCATTCATTCATTCATTCATTCATTCATTCATTCATTCACTTACTCTTTATACCAGATATCATACATTGTGAGCAAGGTTTGAGATCCTAATATTGTTTGGATCCTCACTGTATTCCAGGAACTCTGCGAACACAGTCCTTACAGCATGAACAAAGTGAGACATATTCAATTCAACTGATTTACCCAAGTCAACTAGCCTATAAGTGTGAGAGTAACAATTGAATCCACCTCTGCCTCCAAAGACTGCTGTGCCCTTCCTCCTAAACCTAAATGGCTTTGTAGAGAACATTAACCACAGGTTCACTGCCTAAAATGCAGAAAAATGGAGAACATTGGATCTGCGATAATATGATTATTTAATCCAATGAGGGACATTTAAATGACTAGAAATAAATATTACTTCAGGAAATGAGAGAACTTTGCAACTTGCTCTTACAGCTGTACCTATTTTAATATTTTATACTATTTGTCAATACATCATGTATCGGCAAATAGATTTTGGTTGCTAAAATGGTTATACTTGATTTTCTGTCTTATTCTTCAGTGCATCATACAGTTAATGTAAAGCTTTTGCTACATTTAGCAAAAGTGGATGGAGAATTGCTTGTCATTCATATGCTGATTCTTCTTCATAACCATTAATGCCTGATTGTGTATGAAACTTTGTTTGAGGGGCTGAGAATATATGTTGGAAACAATATTAATAGACTCCTGTATATTGAAGTGAAATGACATTGTGGCATCATTTGAAGACTAGCACTCAATATAAGTTTACGTTAATTGGTGGGAATATGTCCTTAAAGATCGTTTAGGGGGAAAAGTGCATATGGAGATCCTTAACATTATGAGAGGGCATATGGTACATAATTTAAAATACGACTTTGTACACTGTACTGCAGAGAACCTGGCAGCACCTCAGGGATAATTTGAGGTGTTACCTTCTAGTGGGACAGACACATTTAATTATTAAGGTGGTTTTGCCATGCCCATTGCCAGGAAATGGATATTTCCAATAGCCTAGCCATTCTGAATCCAACTTGCTTTCAATTGTCAGGATTCCTATATGAAGGCCTCTCTATAAAAGGTAAAAAATAGGTCATTAGGAAAGGAGACTCAAGTCACGTCATACAGACCATCAGATTGCTCTAGATGCTGTATTTATCTAGTTAATTCTCCTCTCCAAACAGCCCCACAAAAATTGTTCTTATTTCATAATTGAGGCAAATGATAATTCTTCCATGGTCTTAGTTTTCTCATTCTTTTTTTTTTTTTTTCTTTCTTTTCTTTGTGGCTTTCCCTTGTGCTATCCAGAAGAGGCATGCAACAGAAATCCAGGGAGCCAAATGGATATTAAACCTATTGATATTCAGTATGAGGGTATTTTAAAGACCATTTAAAAATCATATAATTTCATTTCCTCATTTCAGAGATAAACACCAAAGAGCTCTGGAGAGAGGCGGAGGCCAATATCACCAGCTGCTTAGTAGTTGAGTGTAGGACACTTTTTGCCTTAGCTCCCATTCTTTGAGAGTCCTATTTTTGTATGCAAATTACACTGCAACCAACACTTCTTTAAGCTATGTAGATGACCAAAAAACGCTTCCTTTGTCTTTTATTCTTTTTGGAAAATTTGCTTTTCCCTGTTTTCAAAAATGAAATGTGAGAACTGTTGTATAAAGGCATACACTGGAATATAGGGTAGCTGAGGAAATACACAGCAGTCTGCACTCCGGGCCTTTCCTTCAAGTGTGTCCCTGTGGATGGAGTGGTATTGAGTTTTGGGAGGGAAAGGTGAGAGTGAAATTGGCATCCTGCTCAGCAATAAATGAGAGTTTTACTTCAAAAGTTCCCATTCCTGTTGTAACTTTCAATAATTAATATAGGTTTATTACTAATTTAACAGTGGCAATCAGCCACCTCATTTAAGAAATTACTTGTTTTAGCATTTCAGCTGCTCTTTTTTAATTTGAATTGTGTCTGGATATATAATTTTATTTTCATACTATCAAAAAAATATATATATATATTTCTGTCAGAAACAAATTTATATCTATCCGTATTTTACATCATGGACCGAATTCTGGCTACAGCATTGACTTTCTTAGTTATGTGTAATTTCAACTTGGCAACAGTATTTCACATTAGGTTTGAAGGTCAACTAATATAATAATTACTCAGAAGATAAGATAAATGCTCATATTTCAAACACAGCTCATTGTGTTACCCATTGACCTTGACTAAATAGAGTTCATGGAGTTCCTTTCAAAGACCGAGCTCAATAAGTAAGCAAATGTGAAAAATGAAAATCTTTTCATGGGCAGTTTGAAAATTTAATTTTTCATTGAAATTTAAGAAATTCACTTGCTTTGATACTTTTTTGATTGTATAAATTGGTCTATCACAATTTTTGCCACTGTCTCTTTTTCTGAGTGCATTGATTGTCAAAACACATTAACCTCAGGTTTCAAAGAGAATAAGACTCTCGTCCTTGCTTATATCTTAATTTATTATTGCCTTATTTTTCTGATTAAGTTGTGCATTATCTTTTGTATAAATAGAAGATTCTACTGACTCTTTATTAATAGAACAGGCGCTAGGCGTTATTTTTCTAATATTAATGATAGTTGCTATCGCCCAAATGTTTGGGTACCCCCAAAATTTATACGTTGAAATCCTTATGTCCAATGTGATGGTGTTGGAAAGTAGGGCCTTTGGGGGTAATTAGATCATGACTGCAGAGCCCTCAGGAGTGAGATTAATGCCCTTATCAAAGAGGCTCCAGGGATCTACTTGTACTGTCCATCATGTCCCCGCAGATTGCTGGCGTCTTCCACAGAGGGAGACGTCTGCAGTCTGTGACTCTGAAGAGGGCCTTCATCAGAAGCTGATGATGCTGGCGCCCTGATCTTGGACTTCTAGCCTTCAGAACTGTGAGAAATAAACATTTCTTATTTATAAGTTACCCATTATGTGGTATTTTTATTATACTCTGTTTCCCCGAAAATAAGACCTAGCCGGACAATCAGCTCTAATGTGTCTTTTGGAGCAAAAATTAATGTAAGACCCGGTTTTATTTTACTATGCTATAAGACCCAGTCGTATAGTATAATATGATATGATATAATATATACGATGTCTTATATTAATTTTTGCTCCAAAAGATGCATTAGAGCTGATTGTCTGGCTAGGTCTTATTTTCGGGGCAACAGGGTAGCAGACTGAATGTACTAGGACAATAGGTTTATATTGAGCATTCTTGATTTTCTCATTTAATGTGTCCTGACATCATTGACAAAGTTTCATACATTTGCTTAGAAACTGAGCAGGGCTACTGGAGGCCATGGTTTAGGACCAGAGATACTACTCCATGTAATTCTATCTGGTTCACAGGGGATTTGTAGGGACAACTGACCTCCCAGGTAGAATGCACCTCTGTGTGTATTGCCTCCACTAGCACTTTTATTCTTGGTTGCCATGCGTCTGAAAAGTAGAAGGCATGACTGATGTTTTGGTCTAGGGAGTCTTCAAACATACATGATAATGATGGTTTCTAATTGTGCTTGAATTGAAACGAGTTTCTGATCTATTCCTAGTTACATCACTGTGTACTAACTGGGCTCTCAGGATGTGTATGTGTTCTAAAGGTGTCTAGTGCTCGAACCCACCTCTCTGGAATGCAGCCCTCATACCACCCTAGCTATTTGCCAATGTAAAGGAAGCCAAGTGTTAAGCCCTGTTTTATTATATGTAAAATAGTACAATGGAATGGGATTTAAAGCCAGGCAAAGCTACCTTTAAATACTGACTCCCCTAATTATGTTAATTATGTAGCCTCCCTTTGAGTTTTAGTTCTTAAATCTAGAAACTGGATATATATATACACACACATATATGTCTGTCTGTCTGTATGTGTGTATATATATATATATATATATATACTTTGTAGATTATTTATATATATATATATATGTATACAATCTACTATATATATATGTATAGTAGATTGGTTTTGAGGAGCAAATGATAAAGCAGTATTTGGAAATGTTCATTTTTATTGGAGGCAGTCAATAAAATATTCTAGACTTACCTAGTTTTAAGTATTAAAATAAAATCAGAAGGATCTCTGAGAGTCACCAAATTTACCTTTATTTTCTGGATAAGTATCCCTACATGGATGCAGTCTGTCTGATTCTTCATGATACTCACAGTGGAAAACTCTGCAGCCTTTTTGGCAGACTATTCTAGAACCCAAGTTTCTGCTGCTGCTGAAATTTAAGCTCATTTTTCCTTGCACTGTTCTGGGTAGACATAGAGACTAGGTCACTTTCATGTTTATTATACTTAGAGTAACCCTTGATACATACATTTAAATAATGTCTGAGTTCTTCTTGAGTTTTCTGTTCTTTATAACCTAAAACCATTTCCTGTAAGGAGAGTTCAGGGCCTCAGATATGCCTCTTAATGTTGATGTGTGTGTTTATGTTCTTGCTGTGTATTGACCTTGGTGATTAGTAGGGAGAAACACTTTGTTTCAGAAACTGGGCACAGAGTGTGATGGGAGAGCGCTGTGTGGCCATTGAAGCCAGTACCCAGACAGACGCCTTGGAGGAGCTAGTAGCAATACACATTTGGAAATTAAATGTAATTCACTTTTCACGTTTCCTTAGTTTAAGAAAATGACTGATGTTTATAATTTGCCTGTTTACTTTTAAATTCATTGCCATCCTAGCAGTCTCATTTACATTCTATTACCTAAAATTTGAACCTCTTACTCCCTGGGAATGAAAGACTCTTATAGAACATATTAAGCCCTTGGAAAATTGTGGTAAGTTCTTGAGTTCTGTCTATTTGCTGTCTATTTTCTTTTAGAATCGTGGCCTTGCTTATGGTGGCATGTTCCATATGAACTAGCGTGACTATAAAGTCCGTCATATCATTTATTTTTTACTCCTAGGTTCATATGTACAGATTAACTGGCTTCTCTTCAGCTGTGTCTACATCGGATGGCTTCCTCAAATGGCGTTCACATGTATTATTTTATCAGTGTACTACTGTGGTGCTAAACCTAATTATGTGAAAACTTGGAGTTCAGTAGAATTACCTGTTGAGCTGTGCATAGGGTCTTCCTGGTGAGGCTTGGGCTTGTTTTGTTTTGTTTTTAAATATGAACCTCAGTTCAAATCATTGCATAGAATCTCCAGAATGTTTACACTTATATCTACACACATGCATAAACATTCACACAGAGACACTCCCACATTTCTGACTAGAATATAGTTATTAGCATATTTTGGTTCTGTATATGGTTTTCTCAAGAAATTTAGATAAATATTCTTGGTATGTTTAGATAGTTTCTTAGGCTAGTAAAAGCTTAGTTCACAACTAAACATGCCCATAATTGTTGCTAACTCACCATTAAACATGATACTACCCTGCAGACCAATTCAATCGTGTAACAATGAAAAAAATGTCCCATTGTGAACTATAACTTAAACATCTATAATTTTATACTGATAATGTCATCTTAGTGAACTTTTTTTTCATCTGACAAAGCTCCGAAGAGGTACTAGAATTCAGGTTTTATGAAATCATTTGTTACCTATTTATGTGTTCATTAATGCAACATGTATTTAGGACATACAGTAGGTGCTGTGAGGATTTAATGTAAGATCCATTATGAATCCAACCCTACAGGGGCTTGTGATGTCATAGGAAAGATAACAAATATAAGGTACCTGTTATATAGAATAGAAGACATTCAGTTCCACATAGAGCTGTAGACACTCAGAGTAACAGGAAGAATTAATTTCCTGTTTGGGGATTCGGGCCAGTTAGGACAGAAAAGATGACAAGCATTGGGACACGAGGGATAGTATGGGGAGCTGTTCTAAGTAGAGAGCAAACTATAAGCTAAAACTTGTATGCAGAAAGACTCAGAGTTTTTATGGAAACGGTGGGAACTGTTCATTTTGTTTGCAGCTTGGGTAATGATTGTAAGTAAGGATGAAGCCAGACAGCGGAGGCTTTGAATGACAAGCTAAGGAGAAAATTTGTCTCAATTGTAGATCCCTTTTTTTAATCATCTTAGAGGTATTGAGTAGGTACCTATATTCTCATTCTATCATCTATCTGTCTATCTATCTGTCTGTCTGTCTATCTATCTTTAGAGTGTTACAGTTCCTCAGAGGTTTAAACCTTAATTTTCATATATGCAGCACTTATTATTATAGATGTTGGAAGAGATTTTGAGGAGTGAGCGTTGGACTAATGAAGATTGGACTTTGCTCTGTAGAGGGTGGAGAGGTAGGGCATGTTTTAGGGTAGTACTTAGGAAGATGAAATTGGATAAAATACATTGGCGTTATTGGGTAAGAAGTAGTGAAAAGAGCTGATTTGGAGTTACTGTCAGAGGCTGTTTCCCTAATATGCCATTGATTTCTGCATTTGGCAGTTTATGATCATTACTTGGAAACGTTTCAATCCGATTGATTTCTAGGCCTTATTCTTTGGAGATTATGATTTGGTAAATGGGGGTGGTGCCAAAGATCTGGATGGTGATTGCAATATTTTGCCAGGTCTGGGAACCACCGATGTAGGTGAGATATAATGAGGGAATGACCTCCTCTCCCTATGGAAATTGAGGACAGGGGATGTACTCAGGAAATGTTACAGAGGTATGGTTGAGTAAACTTGGCAACACATTCTTTCCAAGGAGTAGGGAAGAATCAAAGCTGACACCAGGCTTTTAAACGTGAGGCTGAGAGAACGGGGATGTCTTCACTGAAGCTGTGGTATTTAATGGTTGTTGACAGAGATGAGAAATTGCACTTTGGTTAGACTGGGGGGGTGGGCAGGAATAGGAGCATTTCCAACACCTCAGTCCTGCAAAGCAGACCAAGTGTGCTTGGAAGGCCAGAACTGGGGATACAGAGTTTAGAGTTGATGATTATATTGTTTATAATAGTGATTATGAGGATGATGAAAAAATAAATAATTCTAATTATTATAAAAACTACCATTTATGTGGCAGACCACTGCAATATCTCATGTCATCCTTACAGAAATCCTGGGAGATCTCCAATTTACAGAAAAAAAATTGGGAGTCTGAGAAGTTAGTTTACTGGTGATCAAAAACAAAACAAAACAAAAACTAGTGAGTGTGTGATATGTTTGTTTTTTCCTAGTATGCTTAGGTTATTATTAGTTTTTCATTTTTATTAAATTTATTGGGTTTACATTGGTTAGTAAAATTATGTAGGTTTCAAGTGTACATTTCTATAATACATTATCTATATATTGAGATTATCATGCTAAGTGAAATAAGTCCGACAGAAAAAGTAAAGAACCATATGACTTCACTCATGCATGGTATATATGTTTTGATGACTCCAGCGCCTGACTCACTACTCCAAGAAAACCTTTGTGCCTTGGGAACAAAACAGTGGATAAATATCAGCTACAGAATTTTTTCCTTAGTTGAAAGAAAATTACAACTTGGAGAAAGTGGTTTTTTGTGTGTGTTTTTTTTTTTTTAACAGCACTGAATGCTTCGGAGAAGTACTTTTGTGTCAGAACTTGGGAAGATTGACTAGCTTTGGCAATTTGGAGGCCATTAGAAACCTTTGAGATTAGAATTTCAGTGAAATGGAGATGGGAGAAGACAGAGTACAAGGTATTAGAAGTTTGTCTTAAGAGGCAATGAGATGTTGAATGTAGCTGCTGTATTGCATTTCGGTGGTTTTATGGAAAGAAAGAAAAAGGGCCTGTCTCTGAGGGTTTCAGTGTGAAAATGTCTACACACTTTTAAAATACAGAAATAGACTTGGAAGAATCTGGTTGTTACATAACTCTAAAAGTGTCATTGAAATTGGTGGGAAAAACAATTGGAGAATGTGGCAAATATGGATGGTTGGATGGATAATGATGTGACTTTGTCTCTTACAGTCTTTCTAGTATAAAGAAAAGATGATGGATATTGGAAAGGGCAAAAGGCGAATCTCTTAAACCTCTCAATTCCAGAGACCAGAGTGTGAGTGTGGTAGAAAAATAATAGTGAGCACAAAATTACCTGAAGAGCCACAGACAGAAGCTGAGTTGTGACTATATCCTAGAAGTGGAAGGAACTGGAAGGAAATGTTCAAAATGAGCTATTTTCTCAACCTCAGAGCTGGTTGTTTGTGGAGAAGCATTCCAGATTTCGTCTTGTATTTTGTTCCAAATTTTATCCTTTCAATATTACTTATTTCAGTTTTTTTGAAATATAATTAGTATGCCATAAAATTCACCCTTTCAACATGTACAACACAGTAGCTTAAAAATATTTACAAAGTTGTGAAACCATCACCACTTATTCCAGAACATTTTCCTAACTCTGAAAAAAGACCCTGTACTCATCAGCAATCACTCTCCATTCCCCTCTTCAGCCAGCCCCACTCTGTATTGTGTTTCTACAGAGTTGCCTATTCTAGACATTTTATATAAATTGAATCATCCAATATGTGACCTTTTGTATTTGGTTTCTTTTCCTTACCATACTGTTTTCAAGATTCACCCATGTTGTAGCATTTATCAGCACTTAATTTTTTATGGCTGAATGATATTCTAACATATAGATATATCATACTTTATCCATTCTTCAGTTGATGGACATTTGAGTTATTTCCACTTTTTGATTATTATGAATAATGCTGCTATGAACATTAGAGTACAAGTTTTTTTGTGAACATACGCTTTCATTTCTCTTGGGTATTTATTTACCTTGTAGTAGAATTTTGGTCAGATGGTGATTCTGCATCTTTTTTGAACAACTGCCAAACTATTTTCTAAAGCCAGCGTGCCATTTTACATTACTTCCACCACTGTCTGAAGGTTCCATTTCTCCACGACCTTGCTAACTAACACCTGTTATTTTTCCATCTTTGTGACTACAGCCACCCTAGTGTGTATGAAGAGTTATCTCACTGTGTTTTGATTGTATTTCCATACTGACTAATGAGGTTTAGCAACCTTTTCATCTACTTAGTAGCTCTTATATGTTTTCTTGGGGGAAATGTGTGTTCAAATCTTCTGCCATTTTTAATTGAGCTATTTGTGTTTTTATTATTGAGTTATAGTTCTTTGTATATCCTTGTATTAGACCCTTAACAGCTATATGATTTGCAAATTTTTCCTTCCTTTCTGTGGATTGTCTTTTCACTTTTTGATGATATCCTTTGAAGCACAAATGTTTTTAAGTTTGATGAAGTCAAATTTATCTATTTGTTCTTTGTTTGCATGTCCTTTTGGTGTCATTTGTAAGAAACAATAGCCTGGTCCCGAATCACAAAGATTGACATCTTTGTTTTCTTCCAAGAGTTCCATAGTTTTAATTTTTATATCTAAATCTTTGATCCATTTTAGTTAATTTTTATATTTGTTGTGAAATAGAGTCTGGCTACATTCTTTTACATGTGGATTTCTACTTGTTTCAGCACCATTTGCTTCCAAAAGTCAATTGACCATAAATGTAAGGGTTATTTCTGAACTCTCAATTCTATTTCATTAATCTGTACGTCCACACTTATGCCACTACTATATTGTTTTGACTGCCTTAGCTTTGTGATTTGTATTGAAATAATATTACCTTTTAATATTAACTACCATAGCATTTAGGATTCCAATTTAAAATGTGTGTTTTTGAATTACAGAATAATAGAATCATCTGCTAATTTATGTCCTTGGTCACATAGGCTGAAAAGTTGATTTTTTTAGACTTCATGACTGAAAACTTGATAGGGCATTGTAGTCCCTAATTTCTCTAAACAGAGACAGAGGAGAAGTGCCATGCTGGAGATTGCCAGTCTAAACAGAAGCTGATAGCTCTGGTCGCAGCAATTCTAGAAAACATAAAGTATTAATCAGAATTTCAGGTTTACAATTTGAATATGATTTGTTGCTAATCCTACTATAAAAGTCATACTTTAACCTCAACACTTCTGGGTTTCCTTTACGAAAGTACATGTGTAGCATTAAAAGAAAAGCTTTGGATATATATTTTTTAGCCACAGTAATGCAGTTATGCATCTGTGAAATTTGTTCAGCAGCATGATCTCACTTTCCTTTTTATTAATTTGAAAGACTACATTTAGATTAATTGGAGTTGGGTGTTAAAAAAGCTGGAATCCTAGTTTGATGCTAAAATTGTATTGTGTCTGTGTGTGATAGAGAGAGAACGAGAATACTAATGAATTTATTTTCCAAGACATTGCTTATTTCTAAGATATGAATGTGAGTAACAAATATACAAACAGCATATGCACTCACATACCAAGAATGTGTTTATTCATGGTATAATAATGGGTGAAATGCAGATCCAGCTGTGATCAGTTGTGTGATTCATCCTATTTTGCAGACATTGTTTTCTTATGCATTTGGAGAAAAATCTCATCTAATAAGAATCTATATATTCTTTCCTTCTCTCAATATATTGTTTTCTCTTCTGAATGTGTATTACACATTTATATATGTATACTTATAAAAATATATATTCATTATTCTTGTATAATTTATGACAGGATTCAGAGTTGTTTGTTCTGGATAGACACTCACTGAGCTCTAGGTAATAATATGCGCTTTATTTCCTTAGGACAAAAATTGATTTTTTAAAAATAAGGGTTGTATTTTACATGTAGCCGTGAAGACCATACACGACAAAAAATTGGTTCTATTTCAAATTTTGTTGTGTAGGAAAAGATGTAGTTACTCTTGTCTCAAAATCATCACTGGTCTCCAGTGGGTTGTGGTCTAAAATCCAGAAGTTAGGGGTGGGAAAAGGCCCATATTTGGTCAAATCAACCTTATTTTACTCTATGAGGAATATAGGCATACAGAATTTGGCACTAATTATACAAATAGCTATTTCCACTTATTTTTCAATTTCTGTTTTAAAATGCTGTGCACAATGTGAACAAGTCTTTGAATCATGTATTGTTCTTTAAGGCAACTCATAATTATGCTATGTGGGACTCACCACGTATACTGGTGCAACGTGTACTGAGTTTTCATTAATTTGGAAACAGCATGATTTGCCAAATTCTACATTGGTCATTCAAAGTTGTCACATCAGATGCAATCAGAAGCTAGACTGAATGGTATACTTCTGCTCCCAGGGTACAGTTTTTGTTGATGCAGGGCATGGTCAGTGTTCTTTCATCATTATAACGGGGGCCATCTCCAAAAGGCCTGACCAGAGTGCACGGATGGCAACGGTGCAAGAAGCATGCCTTTCCCTCCACCACAGTTTGGCTCCGCTACATGTACCTTTATGTATATATCACCTACTTTCAACCATCACCTAAAATAGGAATGCAGCCAACCTTGTTATAAGGAGGTGATAAAAAATGCATGCTGAGCTGATGTTGTAAAAAATATCCTATTAAATTCCATTTCCTTGTTTTTTATTGTGAAATTTTGAAGATTCAACTAATTTTAAATGGGAATCTCAGATTCTAACTCTTTTCTATTTAACATTTCATAATATAACAGGTATGTTAATAGAAGACAGTCTCCAAAAGGTAAATTAACAGTAGTCACTGCTCACTGACACCTTTTATTTGACCTTCCTTCGGAGACAGACAGAGTATTTTTAGCTGGGAGAGGGAAAGATGATAGGGTTTTCTTTTCAAATGGAGGACCTGACACATTCTTAGCTTATTTTAGAAATCCTACTCTATGGACCATGCATATTTGCATTGATTTTCTTGGGACAAAAGTGAAATTAATTCTCACCTCACCATAGTAGTCTAGTTTATAACACCTTTTATTGCACATTAAAGTTTTTTAAAATGGTGAGCTCACAGTTTTTCTCAAGTGTGCCTAAATTTGGCTTAATATGTGGGGCAAAGAGTGAAAAGAACACCCTGTCAGTGCTTCTCTGTTCCTTTGAACGTATGCTGAGTTTTTGGTTTTTTTCCCCCCTCTTTTGCTGTGGAGTTCGAGCTAGTGATACTAACAGCTAATAGTTTATAGGTCTTTGCATCTCTTCATGTATTTATTTCAGTTGAGCTATTTCAATCAAGTACTATTTACTTATTTTTTGTTTACTTTCTGCCTCTTTCACTAAAATAGTAACTGCTGTCAGGGCAGGGATTTACAGTGATCATAAAGGACCTGGCAGACGGTGCTAAAATGGAAACCTTCATCTTGTAGCAGTGGGGAAGAGCAAGGATTTAAGTGGGGGGATGACCTGATCTGATTTACATTTTACTTTAAAGAACAGCTAGAGTTCTGAGAAGGATCTTGGTTGCCTCCTGTTGGGAGCAAGTCTGGAGGCAGGAAGAGGATTTAGAAACTGATACAATAAGAGATGATGATAGCCTGTTTTAAAATATTGGTGGTAGGTTGGAAAGTCCGGGAAGAATTTAAGCAACATTAAGGAGCTACCTCCTTAATGGGAGTTGGTGATATACGAGGTTTGACAATTAAGTTCGTTTACTCACCCTAGAAAAAGTGCTACATACCTCATTGCTGAATATCACTACAGTCACCTTTAAAGCACTCCCCTTGGGAAGCTATGCACCCACGCTAGAGTCTAGTCCAAGCTTCAAAGCAATTTTGAAACTCTGTCTGGAATAGCCATTAGAGCTGTTGTCGTTATATTACCCTTAATGTTATCAAAATGTCTTCTTTTCAATATTTCCTTTATCTTTGGGTAAAGAACGAAGTCATTGGGGGCCAGATCAGGTGAGTAGGGAGGGTGTTCCAATACAGTGATTTGTTTACTGGCTAAAAACTCCCTCACAGACAGTGCCGTGTGAGCTGGTGCATTGTTGTGATGCAAGAGCCATGAATTGTTGGTGAAAAGTTCAGGTCATTTCACTTTTTCACGCAGCCTTTTCAGCACTTCCAAAGAGTAACCTTGGTTAACTGTCCAGTTGGTCCAAATTCATAATGAATAATCTCTCTGATATCAAAAAAGTTTAACAACATAGTTGCAACTATTTCACAAACTTAATTGTCAGACCTCTTAAATGGTGAGTGTGAAAGGAGGAGTCAGGCATCATCCTTAGGTTTCCTTTTGTGCAGCTGGTGGAGTCATGTATGAGGAGAAACACTTTTTTTTTTTTAGATGAAACACACTGAGTTAAATTAGGCATTTATTTCATGTGAAATGCTTGAAGACTGTGATGAAGAAATATCCCGTAGATCATTGGAGATAAGAATCTAGAACTCAGGAGAGAGATCTGTGTGGGGAATAACAGCGTTTATCAAATCATACAAAGATGGAGATATTGAAGGAGATTTCCCAGGAAAAAATATAAAGACAAGACTAGAGAACTGAGGGTAGAGCCTTGGGGATTTTTGACTTTTATGGAATAAGTGGATGAAATAGAGCCCACGAAGACAAAATGAGGAACAGCCAGAAATATAGGTAGAGAAACAGTTGAGTGGGGTGCCATGAAAAGAATATTTTTGGAAGTTTGTGACCAACAGCATAAGGTGATCTAGAGGAAGCAAGGAGAAGGAAAAGTCTATTAAACTTTTATTGAAGCAGCATTTATTAGGTGTCTATTTTGTGTATGTAGTCTTCAAGTAATCCCAGTTAATGCTAGCAACCAGCTTGCAAAATATTTCATAAAAAATACATCATCACAGTTAATTCCTGATAATCCAATACAAGCTGTGCCTTCTGACCATTTCCATCTTTTAAAATTTAAAACTCCAAAGAAAGCTCTTTTCCAGGTTACAGGGGGGAAAGAAGATAAATGAAGGACCATCGTTTCTTTATTCAGGTCCAAATACATAACTCATAGGAAAACATATTCTTTCCTTTGAAGAAAAATTTAATCTCGAGAAAATGGAAATTTTCATAATGTTGCTAACCAAAGTGGTTCTCCACTTTTATTTTCAGGGAAGTCAGATCTTCTGCATACTGAAATTGTATCTTGATACGCTGCAGACCTAAAAGATGAAATGGTGACACACTCAGATGATTTCTTTCATTTTAGTTTCTTGATGTTGGCTGTGCACATAGATAGGCAGACAGTCATAGGAGATAGTTATAATTATTTGGATGAAAGAAAAACAATATTTTGCATAAAATGATGAGAAAATGTAAATGAAAAAACTAGGAACAAAGTAAATCCATCCCTAGTGTTATTTCTTCTCTTTAGTTTTATACTCAGTGTGCATTTCATACCTGTCCGTTGTGATGAAATGAAATACTTCTAAGTTACATTGTACTGGACATTGAATCCTACTTAACTTCTTGCCATTAGAATTCCTTCGGTACTTAAAGTTCTTACTAAAATGACACATTAAAAACAGAAATAGCATCTTTATGATTTGCTCTAATCAATGAAACCCATGATAAAATGTCAAATGCTCAATACTGACGAATTTAAATGAAAAGATACTAAACCCCACAAATACATATTTGGGTAAATATATAGAAAATACATAAAAATTGCAATAAAGTAGATACTTTGTAGACTACAATTGAGGGAGAAAATGACTCTTTTTGTCGACAAGAACACTCAGTTGGAGAAGAAAACTTATTTGACTGAAGTACCTTGACTTACTCAAATACCTCTGAGAGTCCAGGAGGCTGATTTCATGAAGTTCTGGTAACTCTATCTTTTTTTTTTTAAGTTGTCATCATTTGTTTTTTTCTGGCTTGATGATTCCTCTTTCCCAGTCAAGCAGAGGCAGAGATGGTGGACACATTCCTTGGAATTACAGCCTTTTAGCTGCTGCTTATGGGAAAGCTATAAAAGGAAGGTGGAACCAAGGGCTGTGTTCCACCATGCAGCACCCTGGGAAGAAGTCAAAATCAGGCAGTGGCTCTGAGCCCCAATTAGGCTTTGAGGGGCAGTGCGAACTAGAGACTCCAATCAGGACAAAAAAATTGCTTTACAATTGAGAGAGGCATAGTACCTGACAAAAATCACTGAGTCAGACAAGACTGGCCTGTTCTTAAAAGATGCCTTTAGACTTGGTGGGGCAGAAGGTAGACATTAAAGAACCTGACCTCAGAGAAGACACCAGATCTTCTTTTTTCCGGACATCAGGTAACACTTATTATGATATTCCATTTACATATAATAGGTTGGTAAGTTCTTATCTCATCTGATAAATTGTAATTGTCTTCAGCGTCATGTTTTTGTTGTATTCTTTGTAGCCATTCCTCACTTAATATAATGGCTGCTACATCATAATTGCTAAATAAATAATTGTTTCATTTTTTTGAGTAAATGTTGCACCTATTTTATATTTAAGTATTACATATCGACATTTCTAATGCTAAAATTTCATTCATTTATTAAAAAAATATCTACTCAGTATGTCTTGGGAAATACACAAAAAGCAAAATTATTGCTTATTTTACCATCTAGAGCAGGGGTGTCCAAACTGCGGCCCGCGGGCCAACTGCAGCCCGCGATCCATTTTTTATTGGCCGGCAGCAAATTCCAAAAATATATTTAGTTTACTTAAATAAACCAGGTGAGGCAATACGTACTTCACCTCGAGTGAGTGGCCCAGCTGTTTGTGTATTTTACTGCATATGGCCCTTGGTGAAAAACGTTGAAAAAAGTTTGGACACCCCGATCTAGATGATAAAGCAGACAGTAAGTGGTTACTACAGTTGCATTAGGTCTGGTGACAGTTTATATGCACAGTGCATCATGGGAGCCCTTATAGGAGGAGCTTTATGCTCAGGGAGAGGCTAAGGAGTCTATTTTAGCTGAGTGGAAGAATGAGTAGAGGTATGCCAGGGAAATCATGGGGTATGAATACATGTGGGGGAAGTGGTTTAGTACGTGAATGTACTGGGTATTGAGAAAGGGTAGGAGAGGGCAGATGCAGAGGGAACTCAGATCGTGACAGCATGCCAGACTAAAGAATTTGAATTTTATGCTTTGTCTTGAGAAGCACTGAAGCATTTATGAAAGGGTTCCATGTGCATTTCTTTTTGTTTCTCCCTGCTTTATTTTCCACTTGCTTTTTGATGTGCCATCTCACATGTGATTCTAAGAATCTATTAGGTCTTACAACGTTAAGCCATCCAGGAATTAATGGAGGAGTTGATACCACTGCCACAAGTATAATTACCGGAGGCATTTAATGGTTGCATCTGCACTGGAAACTCCATTTTCCTGTTTAATACCGTCTTTGGCAAATTTAAGTTCAGTATCAGTTAGGCTTAAGCAACATATGTATGCTGAGAGTTCTTTTTTAATCTATTAAGGTAAAACTAAAACATAATTACTTCTCATGCCAAGCTCTTTTGGATTTGAATGTTAATATTTATTGTGGGGCTACCTAGGCCGTAAGTTTTCAAAAGATGTTTTATTACTTTCTAAATTAAGACAGCTGAACTAAAATGTGATTGTGGTTTATAATGATGAGTTAAATTGCAATAATGTCCTCTTAAACATAGTAAGTTGAAATCATTACGTATAGTCCTCACATTATAACAACATTGCCTTATAAAACTTAGAGAATTTATTCTATATCTTGACTCCTAAAAGTGTTAAACCCGCCATATGATGAATAAATTTATATTTACCTGGTTAATGATACTGCTATTTATAATTAAGAACATAGCTTTAGGGCTTTCCCAGTTGTCATTTGCTCCTGAAATGTAAAGAAAGGTTGAGTTACTTTCAAATTCATTGGTATTCTGGAGATTTTATTCTTCAGAAATGTTTGATGTAGAATTATAAGAAATCTTGATTTTTTTTTTTTTTTAATTATGGCAGATGGATGTCTAAATGACCCAGAGGAGATAGTTGTTTATTTTAATCTATTATTTTTTGAAAGGTTTTCAGGAACATATCTCCACCACTGGATCAACTCAGTGTTTTATTCCGCTAGCAGTCGATTTTCCTTCTGACAAGGTAACTAGTATCTCTTAAGTATCCTTTGGGTAAGGTCTTACTATCACAGTCCCAGGTATTTGTTTAGCTGGTACCCAGAAATAATTTTCCTTTAAACATTTCTGGGACATATAGTGAGATACTCTTTTGGGAGACTTTATAAACATGAAAAAAAATTCTTACAAATAATTGCTCTGTAAAAAATTGTATCGTCTAATTTGGATAATGGAATTAAGAACCTGGATGAAATCTGCTGACTCTAAACTGCGTAGAAGAGTAGAACAGTACTTGGAGATCACACTGGAAATACTTGAGCTAAATGTAGAATTGAGACCACTTTTATAAATTGAAAAAGTGATGAGAAATTTTGACAATAAATTTCATTAGGAGCATGTGCATGGAAGTACACTTCAAAATAATAATCAGCTATAAATAAATAAAATGAGACTAACTCACTATAAGTTTAATAAGTGAGAAAGAGATCTAGATATAATAGTGGACTTAAAATTGAAACAAATTAGTCAACTCCTTTGCATAAAATGCATAGATTAAGTGTTATTAGAGTTACAAAGAAAATGAAACAATAGAAAGCTGCTGCCCTCAGGAGACAATGAACTAAGGAAAAGAAATAGAAATAGAAAAGGTTTAAAATCTAAAGTGTATATGCTCTTCTCATTCATACTCAGAGGTATTTGGCCTACTGTTGAGTATCTATGTGATGGCTTGAATGGACCAAATGTCAAATTATTTTGCACTATTTTATATCAGCATTGATAACAACCCAGTCTGGGTTCTTCTGAGCTATCTCCGTCATGTATAGCGTAGGAAAACGTGGGTCATTAAATCATTAGAAGCACTTGACTCTAGAGGATTATGCAACATCATATGCTACTTGATTTTTTGGCTTAAATTATTTCAACATTTTAAAAGGAACTGGACCTGCTTTTTGTTTCTGTTTTAGAATGGTCAGTAGCAGAGGTCTCACCTTAGAAATTTTATCTGTCATTCTGTAGTCACTTAAGCTTTAAACTTTTGTGTTTAGGTCTACCCACTCCCACCCCTTATCAACATATGCAGTCTGTTACATAGAATAAATTTGGATTTCAGAACTGAAAAGGAACCTTGGAGGCCATGTAGCAAATTACCGTTAGAGATATGAATCCCTTTTACAAGATCTCTGGTAAATATCCAGAATGTGTTTCCAATACCTGGAATGACAGGTAACTTTCTAAGGCTTTTCAGATCTTCCTTCTTGATGTTTTATCTGTTCCTTTCTTTTTGTCCTTTCAGTTTTTAACCTAGTTTTGATTGTTATCCTGCCTGGATACCTGCAAATAGCCTCGTAACTGATCTTTCTCCTCTAGTTTTTCTTTTCTAGAATATATTTACACCACTGTCTGAATAAAATTCCTAAAACACTTTGATCATATTGTTACCTTACTCAGAAACCTTCAGTGATTCCCTGTAGCCTGCAGGATAAAGTTGGAACTCATTAACTTGAAATCATCTGGCCCCTACAAGTACAGAGGATGCCAAAAAAAATACATACACATTTTAAGAAAGGGAAAAAAAGCTGTATTAAAATTGTAATACAATGAATGACACTAGCATTCATTTTATTAACGCTATCTTTTGAGCGAACATCATACTACACATGGCTACTGTAACTTCAAAAAGTAATACATAGATAACATCTCTTAACATTTGTACATTTTTTGGCATCCGCAGTATTTCTGGGTTTAACTTCACTCTTTCAGCTTCCACTACCCACCCTTTTATTGAAATTATCTTGTTCCAGTGCTATTGCTGATGCTCTTTTCTTTACCTCTCCCTCCTTCACTACTACCCTCTGCTTACTTCGGCACTACCCATATTTTAAGACCCAAGTCTTCGTAACTCACTCCAGACCCCTGTCTGGATGCTGTTTCCTTTTCTGAGCTCATAGGGTGCCCATTTTCAGCTTCATTCATTTGGTGCTTAATCATGAGCTAACTTGTGACAGTTCCCGTCTTGTTAATTGAACTGTAATTTGTCTTTTGTACTGATGTTTGATTTTTCACATTTTTTAAACTTGGCTTTCTTCCAGATTTATTTTATGAGACGACGTGGTAGAGCAGATGGTTCTCAAACTGTATTGAGCCAAACCTAAGGGATTCCTGAACATCCGACTGGGGAGGGAGAGTGAGCGGCCTGGGCTGTGGCTCCTCCCCGCTTCACCTTGAATGTCTCTGCTTTGATCTGTTCTTATACCAAACTTCTGTATTTGATTACTTTTGAGAAAAGCTTTGAGACCAGAGGAGTTTGAGAACTATGGGTGTGGAGAAGAGGAGCCCAGATTTGGAGGAAGGAGACTGGGTTTTATGTCTAGTTTTAACTCATTCTTGTCACCTGCATTAGTTTCCTCATTTAAAAAATTGTAAGGTCAATATATATCACTTTGCATCACTTCCACGGTAAAAATCTCTGATGCGAAGAAAAGTAGCTTCATTAAAATAGAATGACTTTTTTTTTTAATTTTAAAAAGTTTATGAAAAGGATATATTTATTTAGACAGTTCTATTGTGAAGTTACTTGCAGTGTTGGGTTGCTGTTATGGCCAGAATGTTTCACATGTGGCACATTAATTACATGAGAATTGAATGTGAAAAAGGCAAATTATGTTTCACTCTTTCCTTTTGATAGAAACATTATGTATGGCATTTGTTCGCCTTTTGCTCCTCCTGTCATTTGGAGCTCTTCATTAGCATCAGACCAGAAATCCTTACATAAACTTTAAAATGATAAGAACATTATCTCCAGAAATTACAGAACTTAAAACCAAGATGACTGTTGGTATCCAAGCAGCTTAGAAAACATGAAGACTAAATCTTTGTTAACCTATAGAAAGCCATTCCTTAGAGCAAACTGTTTTCCAAAATCCCTTGCAAAGTGGAAGGCTGCCGTAAAGACAGATACCGGGTTATGGCTGTGTGTAAAGCACACAAGAGATACCTTGCTTGTTTTACTTGTCCTTAACCTCAGACCTACAAGTATTTTAAGGACTCCAGTGGTTGGCACCAACAGAGTATTGACTTTGAAAAGTAGAAGAATTTAAAGCCTGAAATATACCTAGTTTCAGCTCTGTCAGGAAGCTGCAGCTTGATGCAGGTTGCAGCCATAGTGAAACAGATCAAAGCCTGAACTTCCACAGATACTTGGCAGACTGTTTCACCAGGTTTCAGCCACAAAGCAAACTGCAAGAGCAGGGACGGAGATTTCCAAGAAGTTAAACAAGAGAACAAGATTTTTCTAACTCATGTTTCAAACTTCTATTTTAAGGAACAAAACAAACAGAAACCATTAACAACACAAAGATATATTAGAATAGCAAGTCTGTTGTGCATCATCGCAGCCTAAGATGTTTGAAGTCTTTCCCATCACAGAAAGCCAGGTGAACACTGTCGGTGGGTGGGGCTGGGACGTGGTAGAGTAAGGGCTTCGGCTGCTGCTGGGGGCAGTTGTTACAGCAGCATTCCACCAGGAGTTCGGATGGCTCCTAAGCAGCGTGGCTCTCCTTTAAATTATAAGAAATAATCCTTGATGCTCACCATTTGTATTTTCTCCTCAAGCAGGTTTGTCTTGTTTAAGGAGAGAATTGCGGAGACATTGCCGAAAACCTGCTTCTTGACAATAGTTTCAAAAATGCTCAGTTTCTTGAGGTCATTGGTCAATCTTATCTTTCATAAACATTCTGGTCAAATTCACTTGACAAAACAAGGAATCATTGATGTCATACTCTGGAAAGAAGCATTACAACCAATATTTCTTTTTTGATTGTGGACCACCTGTATGAGATATTTTGAAAAGAACATACTAAATTTCAAATTTGTGCTTGTGAATATTTTTGGTAGGTCTTTTGGCAACTAAGGTATCTTGTTATGGACTGTAAGCTGGTTCTCCACAAACTTATCTGTTATCAAGGAAGTATTTTTACTGATTTACCCAGCTGAATTCATCCACACTGTTCATAGGCATTCTGTTGGCTTCTGTCTGCCCATAATGCTCTTACAGAAGAGAGATATTGAAAAACAAAACCCCAAACCTGGCATTTCTCCCATTCCCTGGGCTACCATTAGTGACCAGGTGTCAAATGTCATCATCTGGTCTCCACTGAGTTGGTTTGACTTACCTCCCTCAAAAATATGAAACTTCTCTTGAGATCTGCCAGTACCTAATGGCTTTGATCATGTTATGGCGTACCTCCTCACCCACGCGCTTCTAGCCCTGCCCATGGATGGTCCATATCAGCTTCAGGAAGGTGCAGTTGCCTCTCTTCCCGTGCCCAGCAACAGGGTTTTCACAGACTGCTTCGATAAGCCTGACTATTCCCAGGACAGACATTTGTCTGTCTCCTTGGACTTCTGCTGCTCAACCTTGCCTCCCGTGACCACACAGCTGAGTGACTGTACCAGCAGCACAGAAAGATGGGAAGTCCTGATGCTTTCATTGTACTCCAAACAATATTAACCCCTATAAAGTCTGTTTGGCGTGTAGTACAAAAGCATCTGTTTTGGAGCTAAAGATCTGGTCTTGAATCCTGGCTCTACCAATGATGTATCCTGGCCAAATTACTTTATGTACATTTATTGAATCTTAATTTCCTCATTTCCAAAATAAAGATGACGATAATGATCTCTGAGGGTTGCTGAGAACAGCACATGAGAACATTAGTCTAAAATGGTTAGCCCACTGCTTGGTGCTTCGGTATCTGGACTATGTCACCTCTTTTTTCTTCTCTGTAATTACTCCTTTTAAAAAAGGTGTATTTATGAATGACTTTGGGCATTTTTGTCATTAATCAAACACTTGAAAGATGAAAATTTGTCACCAATCAGTCTCTGAAAACATTTTCAAATCAGATTCATAATTTGTTAGTAGTGGCAATTTCAATATTAAGATAGCCTGTTCTACTTCCTAAGTTAAAACAACAACAACAACAACAACAACAACAACCACATTTACCTGGGGGGAAAAAGAGGAACTTATTAGAAAGTAATAAAGAGGTCTTTATGGGGTATGGACACTTTCTCTATTGCTTATATTTTGTTTTGGGTGGTAGTTACATTAGTGCATACAGTTTGCAAAGTTCAACATACTAAATATCATACTTTTTGTTACTTATACCTTAATTTAAAAAGGCACTCATGTTACTTTATACGAGTATATTATTCAAAAAGGTTACACTTTCTGTTATAGTTTGAATCCATGTAGAGTGTCCAGAACAAAATCTCCTTAAGGCTCCTTTGGTGATGTGTTGTTCATGTGACCAGGAATTAGTATATCTGAAAGTAAATCTATGGGGTGTGCATGCTCATTGATACAAGACTTAATTCATTTTTAGTGTTTGCTTTCTTCTTACGCTCGAACCTATAACTTCACTGGGCATTGAGCCTGTTTTAAAATATATAGGTCAGTTATTTGTAGAATTTAAATAAAAAGCCATAGGCATTTACACTTGCTATTGAAATAAATTATAGTATTTTATTCATAAATGAAGAAGTTCAGAGATTTTCTTGTTCTCTATAAAGCAGTTATGTTATTATGCATCATTTAGGAAGGAAATGCCTACTAAAAACTGTTAAAGCATAAAAACATAACTTCCACTTTAACTTATCTTACTTAAGGTCGTGAAAATGTGAGTGTACAAGTTTGCAGTAGGTTTTATGTTTAAGTTTTCTTTAAGCTTCTATGAGTTCATTATTTTCCTCTTTGATCTTAGTGCAGCTCAATTTAAAATGTTCATGTGAAAACCATAATTAACTTGCTTAAGGCGTGTGTTTTAGATAGCATTAAGATAGTACAGTCACCCAGACGTCCTTATAATTGGACTTCATTGTAGGATTATTGCATTCCACCTCCAAGTGGTTTTCAAATGTTTAATACTTTCTTCATTCTTTGAAGCAATGGTGTATTTTTAGTTTAATTTCATTTATTTTTTCAGATAAAAGTTTCCAATATTGCATTAAAAGATATTTAATTACATCAAAAGCTATTTAGGAATTTAAAAATATATATGTTTATTTAGCCACGTCTCATAAAAATATTGGTTAATATCAGACAAGGCATAGTTTTCACTTAGATTTGTTATTTTAGGTCATTCTGCATTGATAAGATACTGGAAAATAAGTGGCATTTGCCCTTTCAAGCTGGAGGAAGACTATTACAAGTTATTTCAGGCTTGAAGATGTTACAAAAAATAACTTCTGTAATATTTTGATTAGTGGGATGTGGGGGCAGAGCCCCAGAAAGTAGTTTCCAGGCCCTCAGCCTCACATAGACAGGTGCTGGCTCAGGTAGTAAATGGCCATCAACTGTGATTGCATGGCCAGCAGCTGTGGCTAGTTGGCCGTCAGCTGTAACCAGGGAGCCATTGGCCACTAATATAACTGCTGTGGCTACGCTAGCAGAAGAATGGGGGCTAGCAAGAAGATGGTGGCTGAGCCTGCAAGCGGCGCAGTAAGTGTTGCGAATTGTGTGGTTCCTGCTTCCTGTATCTCCAGCCCAGCCGCCAGCGAGAATATAGTGGTATGACTCCCCTACCTATGGCTCCATGGGTGTTCCTTTTTGGCCTCACCACATCCTGTGTTCTTATGTGGGGAGCGGGAGCAGAGACCCCGCAGGCCTCCCTGCACGACATGGGAGAATTCTGTTCCTGCATTCTAACTCATTTATTGTAGATAGCCAACAACTATTTTAAAATTTTAAATAATTTGCTGCTTTAAAGTAACATTGACTTTTCCTTATGATTTTGAAATCCAATTAGGTCAGGTATATACAAGTAAGTGGTATTTTAAGGCATTACAAACTCAGAAGTGCTGGCACTTTGCATGTGTTTATGACACTTTTGCTTCAGGTAATCACTCTGAGCTATACACTTACTTTTCTAAAAATGGGAGCATCTACGTTTAATTCAGTCTCTGTGGTTAGGAAGGTGATACTTTAATGTAAACAATAACTTTTTATAAATACATTTGGTAAATGTAAGTGAGAAATTTTTGAACAGATTAAACAAAGCTCAGACATACTAACATCATCACCTCCTTCCATAGGAATAGTCACTGAGGTGCGGATAACTACCTTGTGGAAATTCTTAGGCGGAATAGTGGGTACAGACAGCCAACATCTGAATGGAAATTGTTAATGAATGAAAGATGCCCCAGTATTTATTTGCAACATCTCAGTAGCTCCATAACTAAAAGTACATATTTCATTATTTATTTTGCTTTATAAATCTGTTTAGAGATTTTGGCCTGTTTTTGTTTTCAGCCATTTGTCTTTTTCTTGTTAATATGTGGAATTTCATTATATTTTCAAGATAATACTCCTTTGTCTGTTATATAAGGTTTAAATATTCTCTGTGTTTAGCCTGCCATTTTATTATTTAAAATAATAAATAGTCTTTTGAAAATAGTCTCCAGTCTTTTGAAAATAACACTTTTAAGATAGTTAATTCATCATTATTTTAATTTACATTTTGTGGGTTTCTTTTTCAAGGTGGGGAATCTTGTTTAGGAATTCTTTTCTAATCTTAAAGACAGAAAAAACATTCTCCTATGTTTTCTTTTTTAAGTTTAATATTTTTAGTTTATATTCAAATCTATCATTTATCTAGAATATGTATTTTTATGTATGGGTGAGATAGGAATGCAGTTTTGTTTCTTATTGGGTGGATAACCAGTTACCCTAGTAGCATTTGTAATCTGTCTTCTCCCAGCTCATCGGCCGTGTGCTCTCTGCCTGCTATTGACTTTCTGTACAATACAGGTCTGTTCCTGGGCTCTGTGTTCTGTCCTGGTCTGTTTGGCAGTTTTCAAGTCAGTATGTGTTGTCTTAATTGCCAATTTATATTAAGCCTTATTATCTATCTTAGTAAGTGCTGTATTTAATCTTCCCACCTGGTGCATAGTTTCTTTCCTTTTAGTCTTTCTGTGTTTTAAATGTGCCCTGCTGTTTATTCTTAGAATTCTCTTCATTTTGTAATCAGGAACCAGGGTCTATGCCATATGTAGTCAAGCTGGTGTGTCTTAAGGCCCTGAGTCTCCCTCATAGCCTCAGAGGTTCACTACTCTTTCAAGGTTTCCGATATTTAATCCTGTGTTTAAAGGTGCTTACAGGGCCTATTAGGCATCTGGACTCCTCCACCAGTGGGACATTTTAGCATAATCTTTCCTCCCTCCTCCCTTTGTCATTTAAATTAAATATTTGTAATGCCTGGTCTTTTACAACAGAAAGCTGTTTGTTTGGGGTAAAGTCAGGACAATATGGTGAAACCTCCAATCTTTGGTTGTTCTTCAGCATATGGGAAGGATATTTTTTCTGCCGAGTTGCCACAAGCTTGTGGGCCATCTGACACTGGAAACTGAAAATGTAATGGCAGATGCCATGCTTTCAGATATTACTATAGAATTGACCACTATTTCCAGAAAGGGAGGTAAGTGTGAACTGGTCCTTTGGTCAAGAGATGCCCATCGTAGCAACCCAGTCTGCTGATTAGATTTTGGAAACCTGTGTTTTTTAGGATCTGTTTCTTGATGTCAAAGATGGAAAAATTTTAGAAATTCACCAGTTCCACTGTCACTTTTTTCTAGACACTCATGAAATGTCTTTATTTTATTATTGAGTTTATCAAATCCCAGTGTTCAGGACTCTCCCTGGTTCCCAGGAGTCGTTAAGTAAATGTATGTTGAAAACGTAAAAAGAGAGGTGGATGGAGTGCTAACTAGAGAACATCTAAGTGACAAACATTAGGCAGAATTGAAAATAGTTCCACCTTCTCACCTCTAGAGGGAGAAAAATACCACCATGATCATGGAATTTATATAGAACGACTTTGGCAATTTCCCACTGATGCTAATGATAGGAACACACACTTGATTTAATTGTTGGCTGTTGTTCCTCTCGTGGAAAAAGTACACTTAGAAACCGATGTCTTGATTTGCAAGGATGCCAGAGGGATTAAACTCTGGCAGCTGTTAAATATCTTCCCTACCGGTTCAAGAGAATCTTAGTGGGCAGTGAATTTAGCGATGATGTCAGTGCTTTAAGAAAACTAGTAGCAGCTGTACTTTTATATAGCATACACTTATGAGGATCAACTACAGCAACAGTCTTCGTGTTTGCGTGACATTTTGTAAGTGCATCATGATGATACTTAGGAGTAGATGGTGATCAGAAGTTGGTAATTGACCACAATCACCTATGCCTTTGAATATTTTTTAAAGAGAAATAATTTGTTAACTAACGCAGGTTGTTTAACGGCGTCTTTAGTCCTTGTTGGTGAAAATGGATAAAAAAAATAATGGTTGAAATTGGCCCCTGTGGGGACAGAGTCCCAGAGGGCAGTTTCCAGGCTCTCAGGCTCACGTGGAAAGGTGCTGGCTCGGTTATTAAATGGCCATCAGCTGTAATCAGATGGCCATCCGGCTGTGGTTGGGTGGCCATCAGCTGTTACCGGTTAGCCATTAGCCAGTAATATAACTGCCATGGCTACGCTGGGGGGTGGGTAGTTTGGTTGGCAGAGAAGCGGACGGCGGGTTGCGGAACGTGTGGCTCCTGCTTCCTGTGTCTCCAACCCAGCCGCCAGTGAGACTAGTGGTATGACTCCCCTATCTATGGCTCCGTGGGTGTTCCTTTTTGGCCTCACCATATCCTGTGGTATGGTGCGGGGAGCGGGACCAGAGACCCCACATAACAGCCCCACTACCCATTATCTCTTTACCTGCTCTTAGTATTACCAGTTGCTTAAGCAAAGGCAAGAATGTCTGAAAATTCATATTGAAGAAAAAGAAATTTAATTTGAATTCTGATGTTATACTATCAGCAGGTGTGGTAGGCAGCATAAAGGTCCCTCAAAGATGTCTACACTCTGATCCCTAGAACCTGTGAATATGTTCTGTTACATGGCAAGGGGGACTTTGTATGCATAGATGTGATTAAAGTTATGTTGCCATGAATTGGGTAGGTAATTCCGGATCATATGGGTGGCCCAGTAAATTTACGTGAGTCCTTAAAAGTACAGAGCCATTCCTGGGTGTCCTCAAAAAAAATGTAATGATAGAAGAAGAGCCAAAGAGATGCTATGTGGAAAGGACTCCACTTTCCAGTTCTGTCTGGCTTTGAAAATTAAGGAAAGGGGCTATGGGCCAAATAATGTAGTGGTTTCTAAAAGCTGGAAATGGCCTGCAGCTGGTAGCCAGCAAGAACATACACGCAGTTCTACAATCTCTAAGAACTGAAATCAGGCAACAACCCGAATGAGCATGGAAACATTCTCTTCCAGAGCCCCTAGAAAGGATGCAACTCTACCAACACCTTGATTTTTGTCTTTTGAGACTCATGTTGAACTTCTGATCTACAAGAATTTAAGATTATAAACTTGCCTTGCTTCACCCACTAAATTTGTGGTAGTCTGTTATAGCAGTGATGCAGAATTAATACAAATACAGGATAACTGATTTTTTCCTTTTAAATGGACATGGAATCAACGAGAAATATCAAATTTATGAAGACAATTGGTTCTTAAGTAAAACATTTTTTCTTATTTGAAAAAACAAAATGTTGGCTGACCTCTGGAATCTGAACTAAATGATCTTTTTCCTAGCGTGTATTTCCTGATGAATGGGTAATGCTGGCAAATTACTACCTGGTGTATAAGCATAAGGAAAAAAAACTCAGGACCCTAGATTCAAATACATGCAAAAGTTCATTTATGGCTTTGAGTTTTGATGTGGTGTGTACTTGATTTTACCACTGTTTCCTTTTATGTCAAAAAGGAGCTGTATTTAACTTCTCAAAAATGATAGTTGCATAACTTGTTGTTCACTCTGAGAAGCAAACTGTTACTAGGATCACCTCATATTATTCCTTAGATAAGTGTATCCTGGCTGAACTTTCATGTGCAAATTAAATCCCTCTAGAATCATGTTGTTAGATATTCCTCTTGGAAATGTACCTCAGGGAGGGATCACAGGTATAGCTCTGTGCTTATTCTAACTTCCGGTCAGTGATGACAAATAAAATACACAAAAAAGGCTTGTTGTGACGTTGATTTTGCTAGATTTTGGAGTTTGTAATTTTTTCAAGGATAAAAAATGATGGAAAAATCAAACTCCACAGCTTGACAAGTTCTTTGCCATTTTCCATTTTTTCACCTGATAGTGATTAGCCATTTCTATTAAAAAAAACGTTAGTAAATATTCACAAGCCTGTTCAGGATATCTTTAAGGCAGATGGAAAAATAGAATTGAAGGCATGCTCATGAAATTGAAAAGGAACCAGTGGAGGAATCAATTTTATCATTTACTCAATCATTCTCCTGGCAAAAACAAAAACAAAAACAAAAACAAACAAAACAAAACAACAAAAAACCCCACAGTAGTTCATATGGGTTTATTGTCTTATTCCAAATTATATGTAATTAACTTGGACATTTTTTTCTTCCATAATCTAACTAGTTCTGTTGTTATAATATAGAAAATTGCTGACAGTATGCTGTCCCTACTTTGGTGTGACATTCCAGAATTTAAAAATTAGGAGAATGAAGATACATAGTTGAGTGTATCAACATGATAACCAAATTAAGAGAAATAACATAGACTGACTACAAGCAAATCTTGTAACCTATATACGACTTAAGAATATAGTCTGAGCCTGTTTGCCTGTTACTGGCTATTTGATATTGGGAAAGATTTTAAATTTTAGAGTGCCTCATTTTTCTCATCTGAAAAATGGGGATTATCATTGTACTTACTTAGCTTTGTCATAAACATTAAAGGTGTTAACCATATCTTAATATACTTAAAACATTGCCCAGAATGGATAAATGCTGTTAAGGTTTGCTCTTATTGTTTTAATTTCTAATGATAAATATTTACAACATACACAAAATACAGTTACTTATATAACTAGTGGGTTCCTTTTTATAATTAACTCCCATGTATCCATCACCGAGGTGCTAGAATTATACAAACTACCAGTTTTCAAGTATCTCCCATTTTTCGTCTGTTAGTTTTGTTTTGTGTTTTTTTTCCCCCTGAACACTTGAAAGCACATCATTTCACCCCTACATGGTACAATGTACATCTCTTAAACATAAGGAAGATGGGCTTTTGAGGAAACATAACCACGATGTCATCCCACCTAACAAAAATAATTCCTTGTTTGCTGCTAATAATCAGACCACAATTACAGTTTCCAATTTGTTTTGGAAAACATATTTTTGTAGTTATTTGTTTGAATCAGAATCCAAACACTTTCATATACTGCATTTGTTTTTACTTCTCGTAGGTTCTTCTCTATCTCTCTCTCTCTAAGGTCAAGTTTATTAAGGTAGAGTTTACAGTCAGTAAATTTTACTTCTTTTAAATGTGCAGTCCCATAGAATTTGATAATACATGTCTACAATTGTATAACCACCACCGTAATCAAGATATTCTCTCATGCTCCTTGTAGTCCTTTCTCTTTGCATTACCCTAGGTCCTTGCAACATCTAATCTTTTTTTCTTTTCCAGAATATCATATAAGTGGAATCATACAGTATGTATGTAGCCTTGTGTCAAGCTTCTTTCACTTAGCATCATTATTTGAAATTCTCCATGTTGTTCCCTTCTCAGAAGCTTGTTCCTTTTTCATTGCTGAGCATTATTTTATCACGTGGATGTTGCCACAATTTATTTATCTAGTCACAAACTGATGGACATTTGGGATGTTTTTTCATTTCGGTTGTTTTGGGGTGATTATGAATACATCCAATTCTATATTCACCTATAGGTTTCTGTATGGATGTGTGTCATTCCTTTCTGGTAAATGTCTAGTCTTATTTACGTAGGTTTCTGCAAACTTTTTTCCAGAGTGACTGCGCCATTTTGCATTTCCCAAAGTAATATGTGAGAATTCCAGTAGCTCCATATCTTTGCCAGCACTTTTTTTAGTATTTTAAAAATTATTATATAAATATTAAAAAAGATACAGAGTGGTATTTCATTATAGTTTTCATTTGCATTTCCTAATTATTAAGGAACTTGAGAACCTTTAAATGTCCTGGTTTTTCTTACCCCTCATTTAGTCAAGAACAGCCTCTCTCCCACACATTTTGTTTTTCTATTCCGTTGACTGGTTGAGGAAACTGAAAATGTTGTCTTATTGTTTTTTCATTGTGGTGTTTATCTTGATCCCCAATCCTTTATCATTCCTAAAGCTGGAAAAGCATGCAAAACTTTATTAGGTGTCAAGTTTATTATTATTATTTTTTAAATGTAATTCTTCATAGGCTATGTACTTCATACTGCATTATTTCAGGAGGTACAGACCATCTGATTGACTGTGGGTCAGATGCTGGCAGTGTTTTCTCTCCATTGTAAATTCACCCATCAAATTTTCAGGTAACAGTTTTATCCATTTTCCTTTTCTTGAATCAGTTATTTTATTAGGTGTTACAAATAGTTATATGTTCAAGTTTTCCCCTTTCCCTGGATTTATCAGTTGGATAGCTTCTGTAAAGAAATAATTTTTTCACTAGCACTACTTGATTACCCTCAAGTAACATTTGTATAGAAAAGTAAGAATTGCTAACTTTTTGAATAAGGAGTTAGTTTCCTTGAAATTTTCAGTGATAATGGGTGGTGGTGGGAGTGTATATTTTTTTCTCTTATCGTTGTCTTATTCTCTGAGTGTTATTATGAATTCATGTTTTTTATATATTCAGTGTGTTTCAGTGATTCCCGCTTAGTTCAAATTCAGGTTATATTAACATGTTGCGTACGGCGGGGTTTAAATCTCTCGTGAAGATTCTCATGATGCGTACGCAACGAGCTAATGAGATTAAAAAGAAAAGCCAAGTGTGGGAGTGCATAGATTTTCATACGTACTTGGACCTGGTTTCTGGACATTTCTTTCTGGTTCTTTGGGCTGTCCATGTATGCACCATTCTCACATTTATAAAATCATCTACTTCCAGGAAAAGAAAGATAACCTGATAATATTTCATGGGGATTGATATAAATTTATAAATTAGGAAGAATTGACATCATTATGATAATGTGTCAAATGTGTAGAAGAATACATATTATTTTTTCACTTCAATTTTTAACTCTTTCAGGAGTGTCTATCTTTTTTGTTGCTCTTATAAGTCATGTCTTTTTTATTCCATTAGTTCAAAATATATATTTTAAGTGTATTTTTGTATATATAGAGAGTATTATTTTCTGTATGCTAATTCATGGATTTTCTGTTTTTATGGTATCTCTTGTGGTTTGCAGTAGTTTTTCAATGGATTTTCTTGGTTTTTGAGATATTTATTTGCAGTGAGTGATAATCCTGCCTCTTCTTTTCTCTTTCTCATGTCTCCACCTGCTTGTCTCAACTGTGTTGGTTAACGCTTCGAAGTCAATGTTACATAAATAGTGGTGACAATAGTGGACACACAGTTCTTATTCCTGAGTTCACTGTCAATACTTCTGGCCTTTCCCCATTAAATAAGACTTCGCTCTTACTGTGACATTGCTAGTATAATACGTAAAGAATGAAAATGTGGAACTGATTTAATACAGATAGTGCCAAAATTATGTATACATATTTTAAGAAAGGAAAACTGTATTAAAATTGTAATACTCAATATATACTGATAACAAAAATGAATATAAGTCACGTTTGGCTTCTGCAATGACAAGAGGTGCTCCAAGTGGTTACCATCAGCGTCCAGACAATTCTGATTATGGCGAATTACTGCTTGAGCAATGTTGACCCAAGTGGCCACTTGTATACATTTTTTTGGCACCCCCAGTGTATGGTACTCAGAACTGGTTGACAATGCAAATGTCATTCATGAGAAACTTTTATCGGTGATGTGATTTCTTGCTTTTTAATTCGCGATGCACCAATGAATGTCCTTACATAGCTGGGCACACTTGCCTGATCTCTGTGCTGGCTGTGCGCGCTTATCACCCCGGCCCTGACCCCTAGTGTGTCAGGCAGTGTGGCCAAACCCACTTGAAGACTCAGTCCTCATTTTCCCCTCCTGGTTATCAGCCTATATTCTGGTTCTTCTTCCCTAAAAGTGACTCAGAAAATAGTGTATTTATGTATATTTGTGACCGATAACTTTCAAACACAAAGAGTTTTAGAGTAAAACGAACCCCTAGAGGGGACTGGAACTCCCGAAGTGACTGCCAGCCCCATTGGTGTCCTGTGCACCCACTTTCTCACTTGCTGTCTACACAGAGTGCCGGGGACCCTATAGCCCTCTGTACACCACTGCCTCTCTGCTCTGCTGTGCAGTACATCGTCAGGTATTAGCAAACTGTCATGGGTGTAGCATTCTTTTGTTTATTTTCTGTAGACAGTGTCAACTGCTTCTTATTTATTGGCAGCGCTATCAGCCGTGTTGTCAGTTGTGTTGCATTTTGGAGTCTGGCTCACTGTTTTTCCCCCTATTCAGCCTCTGGCAAGTTCTCTATTGTTTGACTGCATAACTGTTTTATCCCTCATTTTCATTGTTTATAGTTTTTCTTTTCCACAAAAACTTCCTCTTTTTAGTCATTTAGGTATTTTTTTAGCAATTTCCCTTTTTGTTGTTATTTTTGTATTTTAAGTGTGAACGTTCACTTCGACAAGCCTTCATCATCTTGTTCATCAACTTTTATATTTCATGCTACTAAATTCTTGTAAAAGCAGATCTCTAGCTTTGGATTGAGCTTTCTAGCTAAAGATACTCGTATATTTGCACTTATGGTAGTATTTTTATATTTATTTGTATCATAAAATACATCTTGAGTTCCTGTTGTTCTCAGTTGTCTTGCAAGTAAACGGAATCTTTGGAGTTGATAATCCTTCCCAAAATTTGATAAAAGCCTCTTGTAGACTGGAAAGAAAAAAAAAATGTTTTCTGATGGGTATAGATGTTAAATTATCACAATAAATTATTATACAGAAAATGTACTGAGAAAACAATTGCATACTTAACCCTGAGAGGAAAAGCAATAGTAAGCACCATCCATTCAACAAATATTTAGAGTTTCCTGTACTTATGGAACACTTTGAATGTACAGACTGGAAGACTCTTGGGGCAGCAGTAAAGATTGACACACAAAATGTTGAGAAGCAATATTGGTACTTTTCTTGGATAAGTACCACATGGAAGGTACAGAGAATAACATATATAGTCAGAGGGATATGAGGCCTTTAGCCTTTGATGAGTCAGATAAATTAATGAAGGGAAGGTGAATTGAGAAAAGTAATAGTACTTTCCTCATATGTTATTTGGAGGGCTAAATGGGCATTGAGTGAAAGGGATCAGCAAATTACTTGGCATATACTAAATGCTCAATAAATTTTAGCAATTGGTAATGAGCAATGGGTTTAAAATATTCCTAGTTTTGTTATTAGCTTTACACTATAAACTATTAGCAGGGAGCAATGCCATTTTTTCCTAGCAATTGAGGAATCTCAGGAAGATACATGTTTGAGCCTCTAGTAAGCCAAGGCTATTCTCCAAAAATAGTTTGGGGCCTGTGCCACTGCTAGGAAGGTGATTAGTGAGTTAGAGTTCTGTGTAATAAAACACATATTCTATAATTTTAGCCTGTAAAAAAATATTTATCTTATTTTATTTTAAAGGAAGTAGTTCAGTTTTCCTCATCACCATACCTATTAGCTTATAAACTAGAAGTGTATGTTTTGTTTCCTAACTCTTATTTTTATACACTTTAGTAAAATGGTCTGAATTGTATTAACTGCGGTCTTTTTTTTTTTCTTTTTTTTTCTGGCTTAAAGTTTGTTAACCCCAGTTACCATTTAGAAGGTAGGAGGCATATTATTGGGAAGAACTGTTTCTTTAAGACTTTTCCTAGACTAGGATTAGCCAAAAAAAATGAAAAGTTGGGAACTAGACTGAATATTATAAGTAAGAAAGTGAAATATATTATAAATAGCACTCATCAATTAAGGAAAGAATAATATTTATCCTGAGTCGTAGTTGTTTTGCTGTGGCAATTTCCAGGTTGTTTTTCCTCCCCGAGATAACCAGTTTACTCCTAAGAGTATCAGAAAGAAGTGGAAAGTAAGTAATGTCTATTGAAGGCTTAAATCAAATTGACAGAGTTCACTATGTCACTGAATTGCTAGTGTTTTCTAACTTCTCTCTAGAAATTTGAAGACGGATCTTGGCAAGAACAAAAATATGTTCAGTCTTCAAATTTAATGAGAAAGCAAAGATTAGAACTCTTCTCTTGTAGGTATACATGATCAAAGTAAATATTTTCACTGCAGATGATACTGCTTTCTAGATTGTTACTAGGGTATTTGAGTATTTAACTCCTCACGTACCTAACCCCACCCCTCTGCCAGTGGTTATTATCTATTACCACATCATGATCTCAGGTTTCTTTTAAGTGTGACTGCAAGGGAATAAAAAAGGTAAAGGTTTCTTTAAATCCTAATAAAAACGGGTTGCATTTGTTATGCCTGAGGTAACTGCTCCTTGGAGAAGGCTTCTGGGTTTTTTTCCCAGAGACTTTGTTGAAACACATATGCTTAATCACACTATGCTGGTCCATATATGTATGAAAGGACTTTGTTGTTTTTTTTTTTCTTTTCCCTATGTTTTTTGTAGTACTGCTCAGAGAATGCAAATATTGTTACATTTAAAACAGTTCTTCAGCTACTGTCCTTATTTCTTCAAATATGATGAAAACCTATTGCAGCCTGGCTCATTGAATGTCTTCAGTTATTCAGGAGCCATTTGATATTTTCTAAAGTGTGGGGAGATGCTTAATATAAAATACTGATGTGGAGAACTTTGGATGTCAAAAAATGATTGGGTGGCAAAATGTCCTTTATTCTTTTCAACCATTTTCTATTTGAGATATTTTTTATAAATACACTACACTCATTTTGAACTTTATGCTTTTGTTTAAAACAAAAACAAACCAAAAACAACATTGTATTTGCAAGGTCTTTCAGGACAAGACCTTTTCTATTTTTGAAAGAGACAGGTTTATCTGGAATATGTAACCCTTTTCCTTTTTTCTTGATAAAGAGCTGCAGTAAACATTATTGTCATGCTTGCTTTTTAAACTCTTATCAGATGAGGGGAAAATTGTATTTTATTTGAAAATGTAATGGAAAATGAGATATTATCTGAACCTTTTAACATGTAAAAATAGCTTGCCTTAATTTTTGGTCAGATGAAAGTGACTCTTCCTGAATAATCAATTTCACCATTTTGGTTTGCTCTAAGCACAAGGACTGAATGTAATGTATTGCTTTATCTCCTGCTCCTTCTGTGTTCTCCTGCAGTGTATTTATATTGCTTTAGGAAACAGGGGGCATATATTTATTATATTTATGTTGGTATATAAATTAATAAGTTCAGCAGAAATAGAATGTACATTAATAAACAAGGCTTTTGTTGTCTATAAGATGCAAACTATTATAAAACTTTTCCATCAATAAATGTGATAATTTGAATTTTTCCTGTGAAATTTTAATTTGAATTACCTCATATTGGATCATTTGACCTAGTATTCTGGTTTATACCAGAACACTATTTGGGAAAGACTGGGTCAAGTGAGACAATACATGTGAAAGCGGGTTGTCAATAGAACGTATTTGTAAATGTTATTTCTGAGGCATTTTTAACCAGGAGTTAGGAAAACACTTTGAGATGGATGATGTGATGTAATGTTTCTGATATTAATGCATTATCAACCCCAATGTCATGGTAGAACATGTTTTAGGTTCATTTATGAAGAGTCATCCTGCAGGGGGCGCAACAGCGAAGAGTGGGTCATAAGATTCAGCTTTAATTTTACTTCACATCATTGCTTTGCTTTATTATATACAGAAATATTCCAGTGACATTTGTTATATTGAGTTCTTTCCCATAAAAATCATAGAACTCTGCTGTTGACTGGATCAGGTTTCTATGCCTAAAAGACCGGCAGTTCTGAGGAGATATTGGTTTCCTGTAGTCTCATATTTTGAGAGAGAGGCTGCGTTTTATGTATGAGTAGGCTGTTCTTACAGTATGTTCTTATATAATTTTATTGATTGTTTCCTTTGATATTGTCTAACTTTTTTTTTTCTTTTTACTTTTCATTTATCTCCCCCAAAAGTTTTAATGTATTCCTTCTCTGGATTAGAAAGTTAAATCATCTCTTTCTCCCTCTCAGTCACTCTCACTTTCTTTTGCTCTCTCTTGCAAGAGTGTGAACTGATAAGTTGCTTTTTGCAGTCGTGGCAAATGGACAGTTGGTTATGTGCATGGAAAAATTCCTTTTTGTGTGTGTGCGTGAGAAACTGTTTTGATATTAGACTTTTTTTTAACAGTGTGTTTAATTTGTCCTGATCTTTCAAGTTCAAAAAAATACCACCTCTCTCTCTCTCTCTCTCTCTCTCTCCCCCTCCCTCCCTCCCTCCCTCCCTCCCTCTCCCTTCCCTCACACATGCATACACACACACACACACACACACACACACACACACACAACACACACTCTTGACTTTATAAGTTTTATATATATATATATATATATATATATATATATATATATATATATATAATTTTTTTTTTTAATACAAAAGAGGAAGTTTATTAGCTTGTGTAACCACAAAGACCTTGGGTTGCATGGCTTTTGACATGGCTGAATCCTGTTGTGTCTCCACCTCTTGGGTTTGTTTTCTTCTCTGTTAACTTCATTCTCAGGTTCTGGGATGTGTTTCCCCTGCTCACCTCTGGCAGCTCCAGCAGAAGGAGAACACTTCCTTTCGAAAAACTCCTACAATATTGCGGCCAATCTCATTGGCTCTGGTTGTTGTTAGATGGGTCACATGTTATTTTTGAGCCTATCACTGTGGCTCCCAGCCTGTGATGTTCTATCTGACTGTCCATGCTTGGTCTCATGGCATGGAATTACCAGCAGGAGAAACAACGATGCCTATTTCTGTTATTGTTAAAAATGATGTACAAATTCTGGATTTTTAAATATAGAAATGTCAGTTGGGGCTCCAAATCTTTCGTTAGAAGCTTCTTAGGGACTTCCCATCTTAAGCTGGAGCTAAGATCTGATTTGAGTTGTCAGGGGAGCCAGAGACAGTCTTGAGATGTTGGAGGAAATTTTAGGTCTAATGACTGAATGTTGGAGGAGAGAAGGGGAAAATGACTATTGTTAGAACGTGGCATTTTCTCCTGAAGGCATACACAGCTTGTACTGTGTAATGAGGTTAATTTTTGTATGAATCTGAAGAACGAGTTCATAACTCATGTAGCAAAAATGAGATAATCAGTGATTGTGTCAAGACACTAAGGTGAGCTGATTCTGGATCTAACTCATTTTGCTACTCGGATCAAGTCCTCTCTGAGTGTTCTTTCTGATTTACAAGAAGACTGATGCCTAAACGATCTTTCTAAGGAGCCACTTAGAGGTAAATTCAGTGATGTGTATAACCCAACAAGTATTTATTACTTATACAGCATCTTCAGAATGGTAAGATATGGAGAAGCCAAACTGTACATGGTTTACTGTCCTTAAAAGAGATTATGGCATATCTGGGTAAAGGAAGTAAACACAGGAATAGTTTGACAAGATGAGATTATATTTTTTCACCTTTGTGTAAAACTCTTACCAAGACATTCTAATTCCGGCTTAATATCAGCCCATCAGAACTCTCCCAAAGTCATTTTCTTCCCTACCGCACCTAGATATCATGGTTGAATGTCTCTAATGAACACTCGCCAGCACTTCAATTCTGTTGTCCCCTTTTTCATTATATTTTACTGACATGTTCCTCAACCCTAGAACAATATAGTTTTTCACTTGACCTCCTGAACCTGCGATATATTGCTGTAATTGGAGACCATTTTGGATAATGTTCAGATATTATTGTAGAACATAAGGCTCGGTCTTAGTTAATGTGTAACTATCAACACATTTTGATCACCTTCAGAATTCTTAAGGACAGCATCTTGCTCTGATCACAGCCTTTTTTATTTGCAGCTCTTGCAGTATGTCTTCACTCCCGTTGCTCAGGCTTGTCTCCCTCAAGACATATTGCTACCCTGTTAATCTTCTCACCCTATCATCCTGCTCTTGGTTTGTCTTTTTCCCTATTCCCTATTGACCGTCTCTCTGGCAACTTGGCTGATGTGCTGACTTACCATCTTCCTAGTGTTCATTACCTCGCCTACTTTTGTGTCCTACCTCTACAGCACAATTCCAACACCCGTCAGTGCTTCTTCTGTCTTCTTGTACCCACATGATGAACACGTCTGAAGAAATAACATACAGCGATACTGGTTGGCTTCACCACAAATGCAGTCATCAAATGCTGCCCTTTTTATTCTTATTCACTTTTTTAGTTCTGAGACACATTTGTTTCATTTTAAAATTATTTTTAAAAATTGTCATGGAAAGGATACAAAATGAGGTGTGCCCTCATATATTTTTTTAAATTAGAATTTGTTGGGATGACAATGGTTAGTAAAATTACATTGGTTTCAAGTGTACAATTCTGTAATACATCATCTATATATCACATTGTGTGTTCACTCCCCAGAGTCAGTTCTTCTTCCATTGCCATATATTTGATCCCCTTAAACTTCTTCTATCCCCCCTCCTCACTTAACCCGGGTGGAAAAGGTGAAGGGATTAAGTACAAACTGGTAGTTACAAAATGGTCACAGGGATGGAAAATACAGCATAGGGAATATAGTGAGTAATATTGTGATGACTATGTATAATGTCAGGTGGGTGTCAGACTTATCGGGGGATCACTTTGTAAATCATATAAATGTCTAACCACTATGCTGTATACCTGCAACTAATATAAAGTGATATTGAATGTCAACTGTAATTGACATGTAAAAATATTCAATAACAGAAAAATGACAATGATATCATTTTAAATGAGAAAAAAGCTATTTAATAGTACAGCTTGTTTCCAAATTTTGTAAAATAAAATTAATATATTTTTTAAAAGTATACGTTTTGTTGACAGTAGATAGTGTTGTACAGCAGGTCTCTACAGATTATTCATCTTACTTAACTGAAACTTTACACCCACTGATTAGTAACTCCCCATTTTTCCCCTGCCTTCAGCCCTTGACAACCAGCATTACTTTCTTTGATTCTGTGAATTTGACTATTTTAGATTTCTCATATAAGTAGAATGATGCAGCATTCGTCTTTGTGTGACTGGCTTATTTCATTTACCATGATGTCTCAGGTTCATCCATGTTGTCACATATTTCAGAATTTCCTTCTTTTAAAAAGATAAGTAGTTTTCGTGTGTGTGTGTGTGTGTGTGTGTGTGTGTGTGTGTGTGTGTGTGACATCTTCTTTATCCATTGGTTTGTCAGTGGCCACTCAGGTTGTTTTCATATTTGCCTGTTGTGAACAGTGCTGCAATGAACATAGTAGTGCTAATATTTCTTTGAGACCCTCATTTCAATTTTTTTGGATAAATACCCCAAAGTGGGATTTCTGGGTCATACACATGGCTTTTCTATTTTCAGTTTTTGAGGAACCTCCATATTGTTTAGCATAGAGCCTGCACCATTTTGAAATCCCACCAACAGTTCAAAAAGGTTACAATTTCTCCACATCCTTGGTTAACACTTAACTGTCCTGTTCTTTTTGGTAATAGTCATTCTGAAAGGTGTTTTCTTTTTATTTTTCCTTAATTTTATTAAGTGTGTTTTTTCAGGACCCATCAGCTTCAAGTCAAATAGTTGTTTCAATCTAGTTGTGGAGGATGCAGCTCACAGTGGCCCATGTGGGGATCGAACTGGCAACCTTGTTGTTAACAGCACTGGGCTCTAACCAACTGAGCTAACTGGCCACCACCCCCTGAGAGGTGGTTTTGATTTGCATTTCCCTGATGATCAGTGATGTGATTGCCTTTTCAGTATCTGTGGACCATTTGTGTGTCTTCTTTGGAGACTGTCTGTTCAAGTCCTTAGCCCATTTTTTAAATCAGTTTTTTGTTTTGTTTTTTGTAACTATGGAGTTGTAGGATTTCTTTATATATTTTGGATTTAACCCCTTATAAGACATATGGTTTGCAAATATGTTTCCCCATTCTGTAGGTTGCCTGTTTATTCTGTTGATTGTTTTCTTTGCTGTGCAAAAAATTGTGAGGATTTTTAATCTCTTGACATAATTTGAAATTATGTGATTTTTTTTTTCTTTGAAATCTACCTCTGGATTTGCTATATAGACCTATAATGACGTTAGAATCCTATAATCAAAAAGAGGTAGAAATAATGTTCAAAAAAGAAAGGACAGTCAAATAAAGGGCGAATAAAAATACTGGGTTTAAATCCATGACTTTGGAGGGTGTTTTTAAATCTGTGTGAGTAAAACATCTTCTTGATAACAGTTTAGTCCTCAAAGTTACTGGGGAGATTAAGAAGCTTCTTAGTTTGATGTAGTCCCAGTTGTTTATTTTTGTTTTTGTTGCTTGTCCTTTTAGTGTTGTATCCATGAAATCATTACCAAGACGGATGTCATGAAGTTTTCCTATATGTTTTCTTCTAGGAGTTTTACAGATTCAAGTGTTACATTTAACTCTTTACTCCATTTTTTTTTTTTTTTCGGTTTGTTTCTTTTATTCTTTATTCGTCTGTGCCAAATCATTTTCCATGACATTCCCCCCCACCCATCTCCCCCTACTAACTCCCACCATGCCCTACTTGATACTTTGGTTTTAGAGCAATGTATAGTACAGAGGTGGGGAGCAGGGACTCACCATGTAGACTGGGTTCAAATTGTTGCTCTGCAAATTATTTAGTGATCTGATCCTGTATAAGTAATTCAACTTCTCTTTGTCTCGTTTATTGATCTGTAAAATAGGGATAATAATGCTGTCTATCTGATAGATATGTTGTAAGGATACAATGATTAATGTTGGTAAAAAGCACTTAAGATAGCACTTGACATGTATTAGGAACTATGTCCATGTGGGATATTACTGCATATTTTTTTTTAAATCACTGGTAGTATTGAGGCTTTTAGGTCTCATAGCCCTGTTTCCATCCTCCATATCTATTTTGTCAACAACTTGTCCACTTTTATTGCATTTTTTTTTTTCATTCTCAGAAATGGTGTGTTGAAAGATTGTCCTTATTCCTGTGTCTTTCTGCCACTGGTCTAGTTTTCTGTTTCTCTCTCTTCAAACTAAAGAGCCTGGACCAGAAACGAGGTGGTCCTTGTGAAGTCCTTCCTCTCCCTTATATTCAGTGTACAAGCCCCTATTTATAACACCATACTTAAAATTGTATCTCATATCGCTCTTCTTCTCCATTTTAATTCTTACTGCCTTACTTCAGGCTTTTATTGTTCTTTGCTGAGCTTTTACAAAAATCTTTGAATGGCTTTTTCTCCTATTGTCACCTGCTATCCAATTTATCTTATGTACAGTTGACAGTTACACTGCTAGAGCATTAACCTGATCATGTGCTATTTTGCTCACACTGCTTAGATGGTTCCCCATTGCTTACATTTTATGATAGAACTCTCGTGATATTCATTATTCTTCACCATCCATGCCCAGCCTTTTTTTCCCCAGCCTCAGTTTTGGTCAGGACCCCTAATGAAGAGATGGCACAGATCTAGTCCTCCATGTGATGCTCTTGTCTTTGACGCCTGTATACCTTGCTTTTGCATGTGCTAGTCTTATCTATTTCCATGCCCTGGGAAATTTTGAATTATTCTTCCAGACCTAGCCTGATTCCTCTCTTCGGCGAAGCCTTTCACAAATCATCCATGGATTATAAACATTAATTTACTCTCTTGTCATGGTGTTTTGTGCATGATACTTACCACGCTGGCCTGGAACTATTTGAATTCCCAAAGGGCTCTGCGCATTCTTATATTTCTAATGATGAGAACACTGCCTGGAACTTAGTAGGTGTTTAGTGAATATATGAATTAATTTTAGAAGTATGTATTTAAGAAAGAGGAAGGTGATAGTTTGTCTCAGTGTAGATCAGAGTAAAGATAGGAAAAATGGTAGAGTAAGAAGCGTATCAAAAGAAGGAAGACAACTCAGTACACCAAATTATAGATGTTTCAATGGAAAATAAAGCATGAAGAAATAGATCCTTGGCTATAGGAGAACACTGGGGAATAGCTGTAAAAAAGAAAGCAGTATCATTGAAGTTCTGCTGACCAGTGCACCCCAAGAATTACAGGGGATGGCAACAGAAAGAAAAGGGTGGCCAGGTGAGAGAGAGTAGCCTGCATAGCAGAAGTGTCAGGTATCCTCTAGAGGACAAAGAAGGAACCTTTCCTTGAAGCTGCTTTGCAGGTTTCTAATAACTAATGATGCTAAAAGACATACTTCCTTATTTTTCTCTAAAACATACGATCGAAGAGGCCAGAGCCCAAGCTTCACTCTCTTTAACTTGCTCTTACCTGTATGAAAAACATCCTTGACCTACAGGGAGTCTTCTGTGCAAAAACCTCACAGTTCACTGTTATTCTACCTGGCTTTTCTTGTGGGAAGCAAACAAACAAACAAATATAGTAGATATAAATTTTCAGATCCTTTGGGTAAATACCAAAGAGCACAATGGTTGGATCATATAGTAAAAGTTTAGTTTTGTGAGAAACTGCCAAACTGTTTCCCAAAGTGACGGTACTGCCTGGCATTCCCACTAGCAGTGAAGGACAGTTCCTGTTGCTCCACATCCTTGTCTGCATTTGTTGTTGACAGGCTTCCAGATTTTGCCCATTCTAATTAGCATGCACTGGTATTATGTTCTAATTTGCATTTCCCTGATGACAAATAATGGGGAGCATCTTTTCATTTGCTTATTTACCATCTGTATATCTTCTTTGGTGTGTGGTGCCTGTTAAGGTCTTGGGCACATTTTAAAATTGCGTTGTTCATTTTCTTAATGAGGCATAAGTGTTTTTTTTTGTATATTTTGAATAACAGTCCTTTATTGATGTGTCTTGAAAATATTTTCTCCCAGCCTGTGGCTTTTCTTATTCTCTTGATATTGTCATTTGAAGAGCAGACTCGTTAATTTTAATGAAATCCAACTTATCAGTTCTTACTTTCATGGATTTTGCTTTTCGTGGTATATCTAAAAGGTCATCAACTGTTCCTAAGGTCATCTAGGTTTTTTCCTCTGTTCTGTTTAGGAGTTTTATAATTTTTCATTTTACATTTGGGTCTGTGATCCATTTTGTGTTAATAATTGTGAAGGGTATAATGTCTGTGTGATTTTTTTCCATGTGGGTGTCCATTTGTTCCAGCACCTGTTGTTGAAGAGACCATCTTTTTTTCCACTATAGTTCTTTTGCTCCTTTATCAAAGATGAGTTGACTGCATTTATGGGAGTCTGTTTCTGAGTTCTTTATTCTCTTCCATTGGTGTATTTGTCTATTCTTCCCCCAGTACCACGCCATCTTAATTACTCTAGCTTTAGAGTGAGTCTTGAAGTTGGGTATTGTCAGTCTGACAACTTTGTGAAGCAAATGTCATAAATACTACACTACAGAGACAAAACAGGTTGTCCACCAACTTTGTTCTTCAGTATTTAGTTGGCTATTCTGTGCTTGAAGTATTTTTAATGGTGTATTATAATCATGAGCAAAACTTGTAACTATTAAGGATATAAATAAAAATAAAAATAAATATCCAGTCTGCTGCTGTGTGCATATTATACCATTGAAAAAATAGATCAGATCATGGGTAATATTTTTATGAATAAATATGCACAGAACTAAATTTCATTGTATTACTGATTACCCAAAGATTCTCTGAGACCTAGTAATATTGTGATAATATTATTTTATCTGCAGTAAGGCTGTTTTGGATATCCTTGCTAAATGGAATTATATATTTGAATTGAATGCCCTTCTCCAACATTCTTAAATAAAATTGGAAGATATATTAATTGTCAGAAATAGTTGGGGTGGAAGCTGTGTCTGGATTTATAGGACACAGAAAATCAATGTAGAAAAGAATCTGAGAATTTTTAAGTAAGATATTTCAAAGAAAATCTTGAAAATTTACTTAGGCAGTGAATTTTCATTATACTAAAGAAAGTGTCCTTTGCCTTTTTTACCTTGACTTTTTGAAAGAGCATTCTTTTTAGAACCTGGACTGATCAGGTCTTGGAGCGATGTTAATTGAATTTCTAACCTTGTCTTGTGAAGAACAATTGAAGGATTTAGGAATGTTTTGACCTGAAGGAAAGAAGTCTTCAGGGAATAGAACAGAGAGACTGGGAAAAGTAGTCTGTATTTCTCCACATTTCTGAATAGTCATTGTTTGGAAGACAGGTTAGATTAATTTTGTGTTACTTTCAGAATGTAGATTAAGAACTAATGATACATAATTCCCCATTTATGTTGAGGGAATGGTAATAGTAAGATTTGTGCACTGAATTAAACTGTACCAAAAGGTGGTAAGTGAGCTCTTTACCACTTGGTTATTAACAGTAGGTGTGTGATTAGTTGTGTGGATTGGATTTATGCAACAGGTTAAAATTTCACTATATGCCGAGGTTAAAATATGCAAATTATGTTCAACCTCACTATTGATCATATAAAGAAATACAAAACACAGTGAAATGCTGTTTTCACTTCTCAATTAGGAAAGATTAATGTGTGTGTGTGTGTGTGTGTGTGTGTGTGTGTGTGTGTGTTTATGAATTCATCAACTTCTATGTGAGAAAATTTGTCAAAAGCCTTGAAATGTACCTTTCCAAGAAGGTACATTATTATTTATAATAATGTTCTTCGATGTTGTGTTCCCAGAAGCAGGCCCTGAGATTAGGACTTCATGTGCACATGGTTTATTAAGGAATTGTTCCATGGGTGACTGATAGAAGAGCAGGGGAAGTAGGACAGTTGAGGGGGCATGACTGCAGGCCAAGTCCTGCAAGAGGAATCCTTGGAAATGCTGGAATGTGAGTATTTCTCAGGACTGCCCTTATCTGAGGCTGCTGAGGAGTGAGGAGCTGGGCTTTTACACTCTGCAACTGTTAGTCATTAGTTAAAGGATGAGGTCATGTGCAGGCATAGAAGTTCCATAGCCTGAGAAAGAACCCACCGAAGAAGAGTTGCATGTGCCAGCTGTTAGAAGCAAAAGTTCTTAAAGCCACAAAATTGGAAGAAAGTGGTTCAAGAATATCTGGGTGAAACATTGGCATTGACTAGTACAAATATTCACCACGTGCTAAATACCACATTATTTAAGAAAACAAAAATATTTATCAATGGGTATTGAAAAACATGATACTGGTAAAATATAAACATTTCAGCTATGTGGTGTTGCGACACAGAGGACGTTTCCATGGCATGGAAGCTCTCTAGTAATAAATACCGTGCATGAAGCTATTCCAGTTTAAAATATACTAGACAGATAAATTGACATGCGTATATGTACAGAAAAGTAAAATATATAATGACCATGTAGGGTTTATCTCAGGATTGCAGGATTGGTTTGGTATTAGAAATAGTGCTAACATAATTCATCACCGTAAAATATTGTGTGAAATGACAAAGTATCATTCTATTACCTGTCTATAAAAAGCATCTCAAAAAAGTCAACACCCATTCATTATTAAATAAACAAAACCCTATTATGTAATAAAGGGAATTCAGTAAACATCTATAAGAAATAATAGGACTACAAAGGCAAGAATCCTTTTATTTGAAGGTGGGTGAAAGTGAGACCTACTATCACTCATTTTACTTACCACCGTACTCAAGATTCTGGCCATGATATTGAGACACAAAAATTTAAAAGTTGTAAGAATTAGAAACAAAGAATGAAAACTATTCATTATTAAATGATAACAGTTTTTTTAATTAAAAAAACCCCACACACAAGCTATTTGAGCTAGAGAAAAGAGTAAGGTTGCTGGATATTAGATTAACATATAAAACAACAGCACTCTTTTATACCTGAAACAAATAATTGAAGACTGTAAACGTGTACATAAATCTAGAGAAAGTTTTATAAGACCTTCATAAAAAAATTGTAAAACTTTATTGAAAAACATAAGAACTAAAGAAACCAGAAATTTATACAATATTTGTGAATGGGAGAAATCAGCAAAGATATCAGTTCTCTAAGGATTAAGCCATAAATTCAATTTTACTTCAATTCATATGGATTGTTCATAGGATGTGGTCAGATGAATTTGATATTTACAGAGAAATCAAAATTCCAATAAATAGTCAAGGTTTGCTTTTCCAGTAATGGAATTTGATTTTACAGCTTTAGTAAAGACAGTGGGATATTAGTGCAAGAATAGTCAAATGGGCCAATTGAACAAAGTAGCCAAGGAATGGACATATATATATATATAAATATGTCAATTTATATATATGTCCATTCCTTGGCTGTTTTATCATATAAATTAGTGACATTACATAGCAATAAAGATTATGGAAAAGTGCGTAAGTAAATGATGCTGGGACTTTGGCTATCCTTGTGAAAAATAAAATTAGATCCACCATGTATCAAAAAATAATTTTAGATGGATTAGAAACCTACTGTTAATAGTAAACATTTTAGAGTAAACAGAAAATAGCCCTCAAGTCCTGAATTAGGGAAGGATTGCCTCCATAAGACAAACACAGACTATAAAGGGAAAAATTATGTATTCAACTATTTTAAAATTCAGAACTTCTGAATAAGAAAAACTATTTACAATCCAAAAAGTAAGTGAAAGAAAAGCCTTAGGTACTGTGGAAGATGTTTGAAAATGTATCTCATAACAGATTATAGCTTATCTTACATGAAGAATTCCAATGTAATCATGGAAGCAATCTAATAAAAAATGGGCTACGGTTTTGAAAAAACAACCTTCAGAGGAAGAAATCCAAATATATATTAAACTGATACTCAGCACAATGCCAATTGCAAATTAGTATAAATTAATAAGACTGAAAAACCTAGTATGTGTTGATAAAGATTTTGGGAAACACTTATTTCCTTAAATTATTGATGGCAATATAGATTGGTACAGCTGACTTGGAGCACAGATTTTTCAGTGGACTGAAGATATATGAACCTTGTGACCCTAAAATACAGTTTCTAGTTATATACCCTAGTGACAGGAGTCAGAGAGACACATATAAGCATGTTGATTGCAGCAGCATATGTAACAGTGAAAATAAACTATGTTCTCATTTGGAAGGATGCGAGAGTTACCGAGTGGGGATTACCACTTCTAGTCAAGATGCAGTAATAGAGACCAGATTTAGCTCCTTCCTTGAAATATATGAAACATCCATTTTCAAGGCAGTGGCTGTCAGGCATCAGTGTATAGCAATCCTTGAGAGATGGACAATAAAAAAGATGAGCCGTATTTTCTAGGTTACTACTTGTGTACTGACAAGAGTTTTCAGGTCCAAGTAGAGGAAGAGGAATGCAGTCAGATCTCAGTAGACTTCCCGAGTTGAGCAAACCAAGGTAAAATTACGAGTGACGAGTTTGCAGGACATAATACTGGAGAGGAGAGAGCTTCACAGAAAGAGAACTCTGGAGATCTTCAGAGAGTTCTCTTATAATCAGCTGAGTGAATCAACTGATGAATATATACGTATGAAGAAAAGACCTGATGCTGGAGGAAGAACCATTAGAAAGGATTAGGAAAAAATGTATTCAGTACTCACAAACATTCAGGAACAACACCTGTTTACACCAACTAGACTAGGAAAAACGCATGAATTATGAAACATCGCTGTAGGACTCAAGTTGGACTTACCTCAGTATGGGGGACTAATTAACACCAGATTGATGAGCAATTTTTTTTTAAATAAATAATATTTTTTTGAAAGATTTTTATTGGGGAAGGGGAACAGGACTTTATTGGGGAACAGTGTGTACTTCCAGGACTTTTATTTCCAAGTCAAGTTGTTGTCCTTTCAGTCTTAGTTGTGGAGGGTGCTGTTCAGCTTCAAGTTGTCCTTTTCAGTCTTAGTTGTGGAGGGCACAGCTCAGCTCCAGGTCCAGTTGCCATTGCTAGTTGCAGGGGGCGCAGCCCACCATCCCTTGCGGGACTCAAGGAATCGAACTGGCAACCTTGTGGTTGAGAGCCCGCACTCCAACCAGCTGAGCCATCTGGGAGGCAGTTCAGCTCAAGGTGCCGTGTTCAATCTTAGTTGCAGGGGGCCAAGCCCACCATCCCTTGTGGGATTTGGAGGAGTTGAACCGGCAACCTTGTGGTTGAGAGCCCACAGGACCATGTGGGATCGAACCGGCAGCCTTTGGAGTTAGGAGCATGGAGCTCCAACTGCCTGAGCCACTGTGCCGGCCCTGATCAGCAATTTTGTACTGCCTGATAAATCTTGAAAACAAAACCCAAAAGGCTGAAACTGTTTCAAGTAACTTAACTGTGTCCCAAAGCTCAAGACTGTATACAGAAATACAAACAACCAGCACTCAATGATGTAGAATTAAATTAACGTGGTGTGGCATCCAATCACAAATTGTAAGGTGAGCAAAGAAACTGGAAAATATGACACATAATGAGGACAAAAATCAATGAATCAAAACTGATTCAGAACTGATATAGCTGTTAAAGTAGGAGACGAGGACATTATAACAGCTATTACAACTTTATTTCAGATATTTGATAGACAAATAAAATTTAAAAGACTCAAACTAATTTCTAGAGACAAAAATATGTCTAAAATGAAAATTACACTGGATGGGATTAACGGTAGATTAGATATGACATGAAAAACAAGATTAGTGAACTTCAAGACATAGCAATGGAAACTTTTCATACTGGAACAGAAAAAAAAAAGCAGCCGGAAGGAAAAACATACATTACATACATGGTAACCAAGATAAGAATGACAGCATATTTCTCATTTGAAAAAATATAAGGGAGAAGACAATAGAAAAATATCTGTTTTTCTAAAAGAAAATAGAATTCAACCTAGACTTCTATACCCAGGCAAAATATATTTTAAAATGAAGGCAAAATAAAGCCATTTTTCATACATACAAAAGCTAAAAGAAATCAGCAACAGCTGGACAATCTCTGAAAGACATGTCAAGTATGTACTCAGGATGAAGGAAAATGACACCAGAAAAAATCTGCATCAACATAAAGGAAGAGGAAGGAAGATGGTAGCTATAGGATAAATATGTAAGACTATTTTTCTTGTTAAATCTTTTCAAAATATCATTGAATGTTTAACCAAAAATAAGAACAATGTATAATTAATAAATATGTGAAAGTAAAATGTATGCTAGTAGTGTAACGGCCATGAGAATAGAAATGTAAATATACTATTGTAAAATTTTTATACTTCTGCAGAATTGTATAGTATTGCTTGAATGTGGACTGTCATAAGTTAAAGAAAAATCCTATAAATCCTTAAACAACCATTAAAATGCCCAAACAGTGCTAACAAGTCAACAAAGAAATAAAATAGAATTATAAAAAGTAATCAACAAAAGGCAGAAAAAGAGTTTAAAAGGGAACAAAGAACAGATGGGACAAAGGGAAAACAAATGGCAGTATGATAGGCTTAAATTTAATCATATCAACAATCACATTGGATATAAATTGTTTAAAATATCCCAATTAAAAGGGAGAGACTATCAAATTGTATATAAAACAAGAGTCGATTATATGCTTTAAAGATTTTGAAGATATAACACATTTAAAAGAATGGTGAAAAAAATACCATGCTAACACTAACCAAAAGAAAATGGGAATGGCTATATTTATATCAGAATAAGATTTCAGAACCCAATAATGTTACTAGGAATAAAGGAATTCATTTAATAATAACATAGGGATGTAAAGGCATTATGACCACAAATATGCACCTATGAAAAGCATTGAAGTATATTACTCAAAAACCAGTACACTGCAAGGAGAAATAGACAAATCTACATTATACTCAGAAATTTTATTACTTTAATGGATAGAACAAATAGACAGAAAATGAGTAAGGACATAGAAGACTTAAAGATTACTATCAACCAAAGGGACCTAATTGACATTTATTTATAAGTCACTCCACCCAACAATAGTAGAATACACATTTTTCTTCCCAAGTGCACCTGGATCATTTACCACAATAAATCATATTGTAAATAAAACAAATCTCAATAAATTCAAAAGAATTTAATGCATACATAAATTAGTAAGTTAATAGGTTACTAAATGAATAAGTATATTTCAGGCATCAATAGATTTAATTTAGAAACCAATAATACAAAGAAAACTGGAATATTCCCCAGATATTGCGAAACTCAATAATTCATACCTAATCTATATGTCAAAGGCAAACTTATTAGGGAAATTATAAACTGTTTTAAACTGGAAGAAAAATACCAGTTCTCTCATTCGATGGGGTCAATACTAGCCTGATAACCAAATTCTGAGACAAAAATACCATAAGAAACAAAAGATTTTTTATGAACATAGATGCAAAATGCTAAACAAAGTTTACCAGTTTGAATTCAACCAAATACAACAATGATACCAAGTAGTTTAGCCCAGAAATGCAAAGATGGCTTACTAGTCAGAAACCAACCTGGTAATCATGTATGTTAATAAGCTCCTAAAGCAGGACTGTGATCATCTCGATGGATATAGAAAAAGCATTTGAACCTTCACATCCATTTTTTATAAAACTCTCAGCAAACTAGAAAAGAGGGATTTCCTCAGCCAGAGAATGAGCATGTACATTAAATTCACAGCTAACAAAAATTAAAAGGGCGGCCAGCTGGTTAAGTGGTTAGAGTGCAGTGCTCATAACACCAAGGTTGCCGGTTTGATTCCCACATGGGCCAGTGAGCTGAGCTGCACTTTCCACACCTATTTTGAAAACAGCGACTTGACTTGGAGCCGAGCTGCGCCCCACACAACTAGATTGAAAGCAATGATTTGACATGGAGCTGATGGGTCCTGGGAAAACACACTGTTCCCCATATTCCCCAATAAAAATTAAAAGAAAAAAAAAAGATTCATCCATTAACAAAAATTAGTAGTAAAGGACTGATGAATGCTTTTTGTTTTTCCTTAAGATCAGGAACAAGACAGTATGTCTGCTCTCACCACTTCTATTTAACATTGTACTGGAGGATCTAACTGGCATAATTAGGGAAGGAAAAGAAATCGAAGATATTCAGATTGGAAAGGAAATTAATTTGGATAAAATGTGATTATGAAGAAAACATGGTGGACTCTACAAAGAATCTACTAACATAATAAGTGAGTTGAGCAAGGTGGTTGGATACCAAAAAAATTTATTAGCAATGAAGAATCAGAAATCGTATTTCAAAACAAATATTCATAATAGCATAAAAGCTTTTGATTTAATTAGACATAAATTTAAAAAAATTCATGACTTGTACACTAAAAACTAAAATATCACTGAGATAAATCAAAGAAAATCCTAGTAAATAGTCCTTTCAATAAATGGTGCTGGAACATTTACAAATCTGTATACCAAAAAATAATCTACAATCCATAATTCACACCATATGAGTATAACAAAATGTATTCAAAATGGAATATAGTCTGATATGAAATCTGATTTTCTGAAACTTATAGGAAGAAAGACGTTATGGCTCTCAGTCACATACTGGACGAAAATCTTTCCAAGTATATATCTGATAATGGACAGTATCCAGAATATACATACATGGGACTCTTGATAATCAGAAATAAGAAAAAAATAAACTGATTTAAAATATGGATAAAAGATCTAAACAGACTTCATCAAAGAATGGCAAATAAACACATGAAAATAATTTTAACTTTATTGGTCATTAGGGAAGGATATACAAATTAGAATCACAATGTGGTATATACTATTCAAATAGCTAAAATTAAGAAGACTGATCTTACCATGTTTTTATAGGGATATGGAGCCAGTGGAACTCTCATACACTGCTGCTGGGAAAGTAAAATAGGAAAAGCACTTTGAAAAACAGTTTGCTAATTTCTTAAAAAGTTAAATATACACCTACCATATGTCTGTGCAAATACTTGCAAATGAATGTTTATAGCAGGTTTTTAAATAATAACCAAAATTGGAAATAGCTGATGTTATCAACAACAGGTGAATGGATAAACAAATTGTGGTATTATGCCATAATGGAATACTACTCAGCAATTATAATGAATGAACTTCTGATATAAACAGCATGCATGAATCACAAAATAATTATGCAGTGAAAGAAGGCAGACAAAAAGGAGCACTTAGTGTATGATTCCATTTATATAAATTTCTAGAAAATGTAAAGTAACTCTTGACAGAAAATACGTCAGTGATTGTCTAGGTAGAAGATGTGGGGATGGAAGTGGGAAAGAGGAAGGACATTATAAATAAGTAGAGGAAAGTTTGGGGTGATGGATATGTTTATTATATTTCTTGTGGTTATGGTGTAACATGTGCCACAAATTAGCAATTTGTACAATTTAAGTACATGTATTTATACCTAAAAGAGTGATGGAAGGAGAGCTGACTCTCAGGTGGTGAACACACAATGTGATGTATAGATGATGTATTACAGAATTGCACACTTGAAACCTATGTAACTTTACTAACCATTGTCACCCCAATAAACTTTAATAGAAATATAAATAGAAAATAAAATAACATGGAAAACGGTGAATACATTATGATTCTGAAGAATCAACAGCATCTGTACACAAAATAATAAACTGGATCTATATGTATCCAACACAGATAAATCTAAAAATATAATAATTTCAAATTCAAATAGTATATCATTCATGTAAAAGTTTCAATTAAACAAAACAGTGATATGCATGCCTAATGAATACATAAGTGACTGTTACGCTCAGCAGATTATTTCCTATAAAAACATGGGGTTGATACACACCCAGTGAAGGGAGTGGTTACCCTTGGAAAGGACGGAGAAGAGATGGGTGAAACTTTAGTTGTTTTTAAATATATTTCTTTTTTAAAAATGTATTTAAAATTTGGTGCATTTAATACGTTTTGAACATGGAAACATAGAAAGGCTACTATTGTGTTCATTTCCGCACTTTCTGTATGCCTGGCACGGTTCACATTTACTCATCCAACAATTTACTTGAGTACAAACCTAAATGGTTGGATGGCTCATAGCATTTGAACGAGTGATAAGGGAGGCACCTGCCCCTGCCTTCACAGAGAAAAAATACGTTATGTACATAATTAAACAGACACCTGCTTAGTTAAATTTGTGTAAAGCACTGTAAAAGTGAAGTACAAGTGTTGTGAGAACATATATTGGGGGTATCTAACGTCAGGGTCAGGAAAAGCTTCTGTGAATAGGAGGAATGTCTGCAGAGAGGGAAGGCAGAAGAGACCAAATGGTGGGGCTATAATGGATGGGCTGGTGGTAGTTCTGAAGAGAGATTTTGAAGAGGGAATCACAATATGTTCATTTACGTAACTTTCCCCAGTAAGGTTTTGTTTGTTTTTGTTTGTTTGGTTGGTTTTTTGTCATTTAATTTACTGTTGTAGAAACATAGACTTTGATGTTATTAACAATGTATTTTCCATTTTTGCCTTGAATTGTACGTCAAGGGTATAAATAACTATTCCTGCTTTTCAAATAGGTTTATTCAGATTTTTGTCATTTTGAGATAAGTGGACAGTGACTTATGAAGGCTGTTATTTTAAGTGTCACTTCACTATTTCCTATCTTCCATCTAGTAGACCTCTGGTAGACACCAAAGTTTAATTGCGTACTAGGTTGCTTGAAACCTGCAAAGTCTGTAAAGGTTTCACCTACAGTATACTTTTGTTATTCTGGAATGCTTCACAGTCAGCACATTTTCCAGTGTGCTGATATCATGGTCTTAGCAACTGTTTGATGATTTCAAAAAGCATGGGTTTATGGGTGAGTAGATAGTAGTGGTAGAACAAATGAATCCGAGTGCAAATATTCCGTATGACAGAGGGTGCCCAAATGGTATTTTCCACCCTGTATACCTTTTTAATAATCCTAATCAGATCAAGATATACAACATAGCACACATTTCATATTTGCTTTACTGGTAACTAAGGGGAAGCTGTTTGAATTTCAATAAATGCTGAACTCAAATACTTCTTTGAACAGCAGTTTCTAAATCAGAATCCCTGGCTTTGTTTTTGTGGGGATATGAATGTTTTATTGTAGGTTGACTATTTTAATAACAAACCAGGTATGAGGACCTGCTTTATAAATCTTGTCTCCTTAATATAGAAGCAACCCACATTTTGTGGCATTCTAGATTCACTATTAGAATACAATATGGTGCACTCTTTAGACAAATGTTCTTTTCGCATGCATGAGGATTGCACATTGAATGTTAACTTACAGTTGTTTTGGGGAAATAATTCAGGTTACTCTTAAACAAGTTCTGTTGCTTGACTTAAGTTGGTGGGGATAAGAGGATGGAATTAAAAAAGCATTTGCCTGACATAATTAAAGAAATAATTTTGGCCTAATTTCAATAGAAGAATAACCTAGTAATTTAGAGAATAAATCAAAGTGGAAAATGTTAAGAAAACCTGATATAGTTTACCCATTTTAACTTCTGCCATAGAGAATTGTGATTTAACTTCTCTCTTGTCATGTTTGCTGTGAAGCATTTCAAATTGAAGATGTCATGGATGTAAGATTCATAAAAATGAAAATTTAAATCCCTTGTCAGAGAAGTTAATCTTTACATTCTTGTTAAAAGATTTGTGAGTTGGCAGATTTCTATTTATATGATTTGTTCAGTATTGTTTTCATAAATTTGTAAGCATGGCAAAATAAAATATCCACATAGAAGAAGCATTCTTGTGTAAAAATTAATACATTTTATTGGACTACAGTGCTATTTGTAATTCAAATTCATTTTCATGATTTTACATCTTTAAACCATAATGACATAATATTCTTTTTGCTTTGGTGTTGACTTCAATAGATTTCTTCACAAATAATTTCTTAAAGCAATTTTGCTCATGTTTCAGTTGGCCACCCAATTTTGCTAAGATGAAAACCACCATTATGTTAATATTATCTAATGTTCAGAGCAATAAATGCTTGTTTACACACACGCTGAGTCATCTCTCCGTGCAAGAAAAATAAAACGTGTAGTGAAGCTGCAACCTAAGGAAGGTGTATCACCCTCACAAACATTTCTGGGGTTAGTTATTTGGGATATATTGTCACCAGGCTATTTTCAGTTAGACTATTTCCAAAGTTTCAGAATGTGGACAAGACATATCCTGTGGAGTGTCACAGTCCGTTTTTGTTTTAATAGGAAGAGACAGCTACAGGTTTGCCTTGTAAGGAGAAAGTAGGGAATTCCTAGTCAAGAACTTGGTCAAACGCATATAATTCTTGATGTGTAAAAAAATATATATATAATAATGATGATGATGATGATGATGATGATGATGATGATATAACAATGGTTGAATCAAATCTAAGGTATTCTAAACAAACTTCCTGTGCTTGCTTTTCCGTATTTCAGGTAATGGATCCTGTGCTTGGCTTTACTTTAAATACTTTAGATAACAAAGAGTAGATGATAGGGATTATGACTGACAATAAGAAAAGGTAACATATATGGAGGGTTTACTATGTACCACATTCTTTTTTAAGTAATGCTCATGGTTTATGTGATTTGATCTCCCCGGCAATGTCACTGTGTAGGCGTCATTACTGCCATCCTCATTTTATAGTTGGGAAATGAAATGCAGTCAGGTTAAGTAACTGTCTAGGTCAGAGAACTGGCAGGTGCAGGATCTGGATTCCAACACGAGCAGGCTGATTGCAGAGCGTCCTCTCTTAACAAACAGCAGGCTCGACTGCAGCTAATCAATAACTTGGTTTTATATAGCTCTAGTATTCAGCAAATTGAGACGTTCTTCTTAAAATCCCAAGCTTTATCATATATATATATATATATATATATATATATATATATATATATATATATATATATATAATTGTAAAAGACATGAGTTGGTAACTAGATGGATATTAAACTGCACTTTTGCCTATTCATATTTTGAATTTTTCATAGGAAATACAGGGTAGATAATCCCATTTATTCTAAACTATATGAAAATAGAATGAACAAAATAGAGAGATACTAAACTCAATTTGCCAAGCGATCTGCTCTTGGAAATATTGTATTAGGAGACATAGGGATTCTTCCAAATCTGATAAAAGAGATAATGCACAGAGATGGAAAATGGAATATATAATTGTGTAATTATGAAACTAATACATAGTGCATGTATAGCGTTCAAAAATAAGTTGAACATTAAAAACAGTGTCTTCTCTTCTTCTCTTTTATATTGTACATTATTTATTTTTACTTGGTCACAATGTAAGGATAACCTGGTGTTGAGAAAACAAAGAAAATCACTATTTCAGGGCATTTTTGTGTGCTTACTAATTGTCCTGACTAGAAAGCACTTGCTGTTATATAGGTTCATCGTTCTTATATGTTGTCAAAAGTCCTTGATCTAAAGATATAAAAATCTTATTTTAATACTTGCGAGCATTTTTCATAGGAGCAAAATGGTTATAATCAGGGAAAGATCCAGGTTTTTTGCAGTCTGGAAAAAACATTCAATTTGGAATATGAAAATAGGTATAAATGTAGATATTTCTATTTATAATGAGAAAAAAATCACAACCAAATGCAAAATTTAAAAAGCTGATAACACAAATCACAAAATTCAGAAAACTAAATAATATTCTTATTAACTACCTAATTTATCACAATTATACTTTTTTCTCTACATCTTTTGGCTGCATACCTTTTGATCACATTTTCATATACAAAATTGTATATTATTTTTTATTAGAAATTCATTGATAATTCAGTCTTTTCTCTAGCATAGTTGAAGTGCGTGTGTGTATTGTCAGTTTAAATATCTTTTAGCTTTACAACTAATTACTGATAATGTTATGTAAATTTATGAGATTGTTTTCAAATTTGGGCAGATTCTATAAAGTCCTTTCATGTATGAGCTGTTAGAGTTCAAGGAATTTCAACTTTTCCTGAGCAGTGACTAAAACTAAATACTCTGAATTTATGACACTCATTAGCCAGTTTGTGGCTGAAGAAAAAGCATAGTTAGTGTTTTCGGTAATATTTATTGATGACAATATTTTGTGTAAAATTGTCAAGAAATTGAATGTTTTCTCAGCATTTCCATGTTATTGAGAGCTCTTTTTTAAATGCATTATCAAATCAAAGTACTGGTAATCACATTTACTTGCAAAATAATTTTTGTCTTCATAAATTTAGCTTTTGGTATAATCAGACAAATACTTGGTATATTTTGTTTCTTAATGTCAGACTAATTATTTTTGACTTGATTTTATTGCTTATGCTTATATTTGTCTAGTACATAATAAATTTTCACCTAAATTTTCTCATAGTTTTTATAAAAGTATCATTTAAAGATGATGAAAAAAGTTAACAAACATGTTGAGTCCATATGACTCTTGCTTTACTGAAATATTCCAAAATTTCATTTACAATGGGGTACTTAAAATTTATTAAATATTTTATTTCAATAAAAAAGTGAAGAAAAAAAAAGCACATTTTTTTTTTAACCTTTTTGTTTTGTTTTGTTTTGTTAGGGAAACAGGACTTTATTGGTGAACAGTGTGTACTTCCAGGCCTTTGTATTGTTTTTTTCCCAAATCAAGTTGTTGTCCTTTTAGTTTTAGTTGTGGAGGGCGCAGCTCAGCTCCAGGTCCAGTTGCCGTTGCTAGTTGCAGGGGGGGCAGCCCACCATCCCTTGCAGGAGTCGAACCGGCAACCTTGTGGTTGAGAGGACGCGCTCCAACCAACTGAGCCATCTGGGAGCTCAGCGGCAGCTCAGCTCAAGGTGCCGTGTTCAATCTTAGTTGCAGGGGGCACTGCCCACCATCCCTTGCGGGACTTGAGGAGTTGAACCAGCAGCCTTGTGGTTGAGAGCCCACTGGCCCATGTGGGAATCGAATCGGCAGCCTTCGGAGTTAGGAGCACGGAGCTCCAACCGCCTGAGCCACCGGGCCGGCCCAGCACATTTTTAATTATACAGAATTTGTTATAGAGCATATTCCCGGCAGGAGAGCATTATTTGAGGACATGAAAATGAAAATATCCTCTATTAAAGTTTTACACATCTGGTTTTAGGAGGAATTTTTCACCTACTTAATTATGGCTTTATACATTAGAAACCTTGGTTCTCCTCCACTATAACCATATGTACAGTTCTCCCCCATATACACATATACACTTCTTGGTACTACTTCCGTGTGCTTCTGTAAGGTACATTTGTATCACTGTACAAACTCTGGCCAGATGCCTTCCTGTCACGGTGCCAGTTGAGTTCATTAAGTGGGTGGGACGGGAATTCTTCATTTTTACACTAGGAAGGGTAGGGAGTACGATGTGTATAGTAACTTGGTGATACACACAGGTGACAGTGAACTATGTAAGTAATCCTGTGACACCCAACTAAAAGTTTCCACAACTTAACTTCCCCTTAGCTACTTGCTAAAAACATTCTGGCTTTGCCATGACCCTACTGTGAAGGGAAATGTGTCAGAGTTGGGGAGAAAACTGGGTAGAAAGAGACATTCTGACTGTGGCTGCATTCATACTGCAATACCAAAGCTGAGAACTTGCAAGAGAGCCCCTATGTCACAAAATCGAACATTTACTGTTTAGCCCTTTACAGAAAATTTGGGTGATCCTGCTCTAAACTCTGCACTCATTAAAAATAAATAAACTAGAACCGTATTGCGGACTTGTAAACAGAGCTTTGATATATTATTAGATTAAGAAAAGCAAGTAGCTGAACAATAGGCATAATAGAAATATTTTGTTACATCTCTTTTATAAGTTCTGTAACATATGTTCCCTTAGTGGGTTCCTCATCTTCCATTCTTGTTTTATTGTTTGTTTGTTTGTTTGTTTTTCCCAAGTTCCCAGTACATCTATCTCCATTCCCTTCTTATTTCTGTAACTCAGAATTGCCATTCAACAAATTAAGCTATGAAGTAAATCTGAGCAAGGGTACATATAAGGCCCTATTCCTGTCATAGCGCAAGTGTTCCCGAGTGTCTCATGGGCAACACTTCCAGAGGCTCAGTTTGCAGCCGGAGGGGAGGGATGTTCACACAAACGTGTATATGAGTATCAAGTTAAGTGCTGACCACTTTTGAATAGAATGAGCATATTTTTTCCTTGTATCTGCAATAGCAATGCTAGCCTGACATCAAATCGCACTGCCTTAATTCCTGAAGAACACTGTTTAACCTTGGCCACAGTGAGCCCTGCTGACATTATTTGTTGCAGTTTTCTAATTGTATTCCTTTTCTGTTTTCCACATGGTGATTTTTGCTTTACACCTTCTGTTGTTGTGACATAAGATTTGAATCTCAAGATTTTAAAACACCTTATTTAAGGCTTCTTAATATTGTGTGTGAATGGACATCATTAAGAAAGTGTTTGGATATAGCATCGTATTTCAATAAGTTTGTCGTGAAAAATACCCCCTCTGCTTTGCCGCTCAACTCGTATTAAATGGCTCAGATGATTCTGCCTCTCATAATCTCACTGATTTGAAAGCAGATGCATCTTAAGTGAGAGCCAGAAAATGTGCACAGCAATACAACACTTAGAGCCAGACTTTAACGTTTTCTTCATTGCAGATAGGGGGTCTCCTTATAAAGAAAGGAACATAATATTCTCTTTTTTACTGACGCACTTGATTTTCAGACTTTTGAAGCTACTTTTTGCAATTTAAATTATAGCAATCTACAATAAGTATCATGAGTAAAATGCTACACTGATTTTTTATTTTCTATTAAGCGAAAAATATTCTGTGTGCGATGAGTTCTACGTTGACTTTGTTGTGGTCTATGAGGCTGTAGCCATAGCAGCAAAATGTATGGAGCCCAGATTTGCAGAAAACCTATTTATGTCACTGTGTGGCTTGATATCCTTCAATAGTTTTCACTGCCCATTGGTAGTTTACAAACTCCTGACCACAGCCTATGAAGCCCATTGATTCTAACACCTTCCATCTCTCCGACTTCCCTCCCTCTGCTTACTTACTGTGTGGGTCCCATTCCTGAATTCCTTCCCATCCCTAGATGCAATGTGCTCCCTGATGCTTCTGTGCCTTTGGAATGCACTTTGTTCTCTGGGAAGTCCTGGTCCTGCTCACCTTTCACCTGTGGAATACCTACATGCATGTCAAGACAGTGGAAATGGCAGTTTATAAGTGAAACCTTCCATGCCCCACAGGCATTTCTGTGCCTGTTACCCCTAGTGGCACATAGCTGAGTACAGGGCAAGCACCTAAGTCTTACTCATCTCAGTGCCCATTGTGCCTCTCACAGGGTACTTGACCAGACAGACATGCTCAGTAACATCAGATGGGACAGAAATAGAATGATTACTGAGAACTCTGAGCCAAGACTATTCTTGTAGCAAAGAGCCAGGCTGGGAAAGGTACTATTTATTTATCCTCGAGAATGGGCATAGTGGCAAAATCTATATGAAGCAATCAGAAGGTTAGATGTTACGGTGTTGGTGCCTGTGGGCAGCCATGGACACCAGTGATGAAGGAAATCAGGTTGGGAGCCAGACTGGGACAATATCCAAATCGGGTTATAAAAAGTTGAGCAGTGTTAAAAATGAACTTTTGTGCACTTGACATGGTGCAGCAAGCAGATCCGTTGATCGGCAGAGAATAACAAATCACTAGTCTGCAGCCTTTGCAGGCAGGGATGCATCTGGAAAGCCCCCTCCCCATAACCTCCTTTTCTTAAAATAAAGAATATGCCATGGTGACTGGTGACACTCGTGACTGCCTTATGTTTTCTACATTTGTGGGTGAATAGGACTTTGGTGAAGTTTCCCTGTTGAATGATGCCTGTGTGTGAGAAAAAAAAAAGAGGCTCATCTCATTTTCATAAATGAAGTTATGCTCTACTCCTTAACCCTGTGTGGACAGCATAATGTCAGAAAGTTTTAAAAGAAGGAAAAGGGAAAGGGGAAGGGGAAGAATTTGGAGCTCAGGGAAGAGTGGAAGGAAGGACTGTCAGAGGCTGCTGAGTGAATGAATCACCTTGGTTGAACCGAGATAATGGCTGTGTATTTGTCACTGACTCAGGCCCCCTTTGACGGCCGTGGTCATAGAGGCTTCATGAGGCCCCCAGACAGAGTACAGTGTCGTTGGCAGTGCCAACCAAAAACCTTGTCTGCCTGTTACATTACAAATCATGGCAGGAACACAGGATATTTGATTCACTAGATTTTTGTCTCATGATTAGACTGGGATTATGGGTTTTAGTGAGGAAGACCATATGTGGATAAGAATCACTATAAAATCAGGTTTACTTAATGTATATACAGGTGGTTACATACGGAAATATCTGTAGACGTGTATATACGTGGGTTAGTGTACTCACATGTGTCCATGCTCTCGTAGTGGAAAGGGCTTAGAAGCAACGAGCACACCTAGCACCCAGAACTTGATTTCTAATACTGTTCTCTGATGAAAGGAACCAGGCCTCCTGGGAGAAATGGCTGATTCTCGGACTGAGCCAGAAATAGATGACATGAGCTTAGAGCATCTTAGAGCCAGAAAGTAAGGAAATAAATAAAAACACAGTAATGGGGACACATGTCAAAGGGACACAGAAAAAGCCCCCTGTGGTAAAGCTGGGGCAATTTGCACGACAAAATAAAGTAGTGTTGAGTCATAATGCGAAGTTGTGATATAATCCAATTCTACTTACCCCTGGTTACCTATAGTGATACAAATATGCACGATTGAATAAATAAATGAATAAATGGGGGAGAGTAGACAAATACCTGATGCGGAAACTTTTCTGATAATTTATGTACCATAACTCCTTGAGCATGGCCTGCACATGGTGACTTCCTTCCAAGCTACAGTATAGAACAGAAGAGTAACTTTACAGAGAACCATGCCAAACACTTCCACAGCTAGGTGACCAAGTTTAGCATCAGTAATGATAAATCTTACTGATAGCTTATGGCACTTTATGTTCATGGTCTTCTTCTAAAAGAAACATTACTCCAGTCTATTCATGAGTAAACATTGGACAAATCTTAAGTGAGGGGCATTGTCCAAAATCCCCGACGAGTACTCCTCAGAACTGTCAAGGTCATTAAAAATGGGAAAGTCTGAGAAGCTGTCACAGCCCAGAGAAGCCTAAGGATACCTAACAACTAAATGTAATGTGGGATCCTGGATGGGATGCTGGGACCGAAAAAGGACATTGGGTAAAAACTGAGGAAATCTGAATAAAGTATGGACTTTAAAACAAACAAATAAATCTCCTTAAGAATGGGAAAGTCTTGTTTTATTCTTCCAGACGTCCCCAATGTTCAGTATGAATCTGAAGAATTCATCACCTTCAGTCTTGAATAAATACTAGTGATCCAGTGGCTAGAATTTCTTTCATTTCTAAAAGTCTTCTGTTTTGTTTATGAAATCCCCCTGTATATTCCTCCCTTTTTTATTTTCTGAAACTTTCAATATTTCCAGGATGCATTAGGCTCTGAAAACACTATACAGAAAGAATGCAGCCTCTTGCAGTAGAGTAAAAGCTCCTTAAGAAGGGGAGATAATTAACTTAATGATACTTTAAACTGATGAAAATATGGATGTTTGATACATGACGTTTTCAACATCCTTCTAGCAACAAAACAAAACATTCATCCAAATAATAATGATAAAACATTGTTTTTTAATTGATGTCTTAGTTAGGGAAAATTGAATACTTAATATATTTCCTGACTCCTTATTTCAGTTTGTTTCTATGCAAGCAGAGTTCAAAATGGACGTTTCTATTTGGATGACTGTTTATCAGGATGACTCAGAGACCTAGACGCTTTGTATCTCACAGTTCAGCCATCCCCCAGGGCCCTGTGCAGACTCCCAAAAGGAGGGGGGGGCGGAAGGGGGGGAGAAAGAGAGAGAGAGAGAGAGAGAGAGAGAGAGAGAGAGAGAGAGATTTTTGGTAGCCAAGGCTGTAAAGGATACATCACTCCCACTCGAATATAAACTTAAAACCCAAAAAGGAAAAAAGAAAAGAAAAAAGAGAGACTACCTTGAATCGTAGAAGGAAACTAATTTTTAATGAGGCATTATCCTTTCTTAGAACAGCATCCGTTTTTATCTGCTCACTAATTCTGTAACTCATTGATGACTGACTAAGCTAGGGCAAACATTAGAATTCAATAAATATTGTTGAAAAACCATCTTACTAGGTATAATTGTTTTAAAATAAGCCTTTTAGAGGTTGTTATAGGAGATGGATGTTCATGAATCATAGTGTACCAGCATTTTGTTGTTGTGACAAGAAAAGCCTTTGGTTGTTCTAAGCTAATATGGCATGGTAGCTATTATATATGGAGAGGATGTTCTGAACCCTGTATGTGTACTTGACATTTTTCTGAGGGTGGTGAGAAATTTGTGCTCATCTAGTTCCTGTGCACTTGTGACAATCACATTTTGTGGGAGGCTTGCAGGGTGATTCATACAGACTTGAGCATATACACCTGCAAAAGCAAATAGCCCAGGAAGAGCTTAAACCTGTGAGTTAGAAATGAAAACAGTGAGCCAGCCTAGTTACCCTTCTGTGCTTCCAGGCTCTTGTTAAGAGTTTCTCCCATGCCGGTCCATCCACTCCTTCCATTCCAAGTAAATGCTGATGAGAAGAGAATATCATTCTGAAATACCATAAGCTTGAAATTGGCATGAATCCAGACATAAAACGTCTTCAAATCAATACAGACTTATCAAATTATTTTATATGTGCTTCTTAGATTGGAAAAAATATATTAAAATTATTAGAATATAGACCTTTAATCTTAAAGTAATTCGTTTCCACTATTGTAGACAAGCATGCAAAAAGATGGGACACAGATATCCAGTTTATAAACACACACTGTTTTATTCAAGAAGTTGAATTTTTAATAACTGACACTAAATGAGAAGAAAGGAAAATCAGTTTAGGTTGAAAATACCAACAAAAGGGCTGCGAGACTAATTTCCCTATGTTTTTACTTTGTTTTAAATTTTGCCATAAATGATATTAGAGTTTGGACACAAACTGTACCAATCTGTCATTTCAGGCACATTCTTAGTAGTATCTCTATAATTTGACTTTCATCAGCTGTGAAGAAATTCTAGAGCCACCTGGAAGATTCTCTCCTTCTCCCCTTCCCTCTCCCGGTCTCTCTCTCCCTCTCCCTCCTCCTCATCTCTCTCTCTCTCTCTCTCTCTCTCTCTCTCTCTCTCTCTCTCTCTCTGTCTATCTCTATCTCTATATCGCTATCTTAAGTTAGGGGCATTGTACAAAATACAATTTCTATATAAGCAGAGTTCCATTCCTCCTCTTTTCCTTACTGTCCTTCTACTGTATTTCACTGGAACTTTCCAAGGATGTTTTACTTTTTTTTTTTTTTTTTCCATAGCAAATGTGAGGGAAGCTCTAAACAAGTCTAGTTTAAAAAAGAAAAAGATTATTCCCTAATTTCTGGGGGAGGATAGACAGTTTTAAACAGAAACAAGAAAGAGATTGGAGGTTCAGCTGGAGATGAAAATAGCTATGTTCATTAAGTAGAGCTATGTAAACAGCTGTAAATTTGGATAATAAGCAAGGAAAGATATTTGAATTTCATTATGCTTTTTTCCTCCATAGTTAGCAAATATCTCACCTTCTAAAATTACTTCAATTGTGGTTCACCACAATAATCATGTAATTAAAATTGAAGAATGTTTACCAGGTGAGGAAAGTTGATGAAATGAGCCAGGAAAAGGTTTTGAAAAATGTGAAAAGAGGAGCAATTTAGGGAATATACTACAATTCAGAAGATATTTTAGAAAAGGTAATGTGGGGAGAATTTCAGTCAAGTACATACTGCTGGTTCAAGAGTAGCCTGGAGAAGCTAACTCACCAGGATGTTTTTGGTGGTGAGCATTCATTCATTCATTCATTCATTCATTCAATAGTGATTGAAAACCTGCTGTGCTTTGGTTTCTGTACCAGATCCTGGGAAAATAATTGCTGGGAACACAGTGTCTATACTCAGAGCTTATACTCTAGAAGGTGAGATAGAAATAAATCACAATTAACTACAGTTATGGTGAGAAGTATGGCATACTGTGGAACATTACTGTGTGGGGTCGGGGAAGGCATCTCTGACGAAGGCTGGGCTTGGGATTAGCAATATGGCACCTTGTTCTTGTTTTAGGAACTAGGTATGCAAGCAGTTATGGTGGCACATAATTATTGCTCTTATGGCAGCATGTGCTACCTGCACTGAGAGTATAGTAGGAGTTCCCAGTTCATTCTAGATGAACGTGTCAGGGAAGGCACACAAAGGAAGTATAAACCAAGTTCAGAGGGATTTGCATAGCAAAAGGTGTAGGAAAGAACTTGAAGTGAATTCAGTATTGTGAGAGTTTAACCATTGGTGGAATGATATTATAAAATAAAATACACAGAGAGGCAAGTCAACAAAGGATCATTTGGATCATGTAATAGAGGCTCAATTAATACATTTGATGAATGAGTATTGAATTGTGATATAATTGCTGTAACTGAGAACTGGAAGATAATGGCTCTTAGTAGTCTTAAATAAGATACTTGCATCTCTTTTAATAACCGTATGAAGGGGTACATCTGTATAGCAGGCTATGAAATCCATATATTGAGGCCTGATTAAAAAATAGAAGAAAATAGAAAAAAATATGAAAAAGTAGTTACTGTGGAACTTTTATTTCAAATACATAGATACGTGTTTGTGTTTCCTGGGTGGAGATGGAAAATGGAAAATGGATTTCTTATTGTGGATTGGTGTCAAAGAGTCCTGAAAGTCACTGTGATGGAGAGAACCAGTTTCCTGGGCATGTTTACGTTGCTGCGGAGGAAACTGAAAAAGCATGAGGCGTCCAGGACCTGGGAACATAAGTCTCTGTGGCTCCTGAGCATGAATAAAAAATCATTGGCCTCAGGGTCGAATGGACAACTGTACGCGCAATGCAAAGACCTTGCCTTCAGTCCCAAGGTGACGCAATGTCAAGTTCTCCAGGTTAACTTCTTTGGTGTTACGATGCAAATACATTGAGAATAATGGTTATCTCAGTGTAGGTATTTGTCCTTTAGAATGTTTAATTAAGAGCTTAATTCCCCAATTATGAAACCATTGGTGATTCTCATTGGCTCTCAGGCAGGTTTGGAGATTTCTGGGCTTCTTTGATGAGGTCTGTGTTCTTACTGGCCCAGTTTGGGGGCATTAGGGAAGGAGCGGTTGTAGGTGTGTGTTAAGAGGGACATTGGACTAGTTGTCTGCTTCATCTACTTTGATTAAAGGTGAGAAAACACATTTCCTATGAGAGCTTCTTCCTCTTTTAGGTCTGTCAGCCAGAAGGTTTATCTCAGCATCAGTGCTTCATGCAGCATTTCATACAAGACAGCAAGTGGTCCTTGTGAGGTGGCCGGCATATCTTCAATTTTAATAGGATGTGCTTTTTACTTAAATACAGGAAGTCACAGAGGGGAAGCAGAGTCCCAGAACTGGGACTTCAGATGAGGCTTTTCAGGACGGGTGTTATGTAAACTTGATGCTCAGCCTTAATTAGAAGTTAGTCCAGGGAACAGAGAATGGAACAGGGGAAATGAAAAGTGAATGTTTTTGAGAAAAAGAACTACATGTGCATAGAACTGGTAACATTTGTACATGGTAAGTTCAAGAAGTTGAGAATGGCTTTGCTATGACAGTGACACAATCAGACTGATGATATAAGAGAAATATCAGGCTGACAGTATAAATTTGGGGTCAGTCATGACAGGCAAATGAACAATAGTAAGAGTTTTGACTCTTTCCGAAGAGCAATGAGAAGCCCTTAAAACGTTTTAAGAGGCAAAATGAGATAACCATGTTTGAATTTTACAAAGCTCACTCTAGCTGTAGCATGGAGAAAATATTGTAAGGTGTTAATTGGGAAAAAGTGAGCTGTTGGGGGATTTTAGAAGAAATCAGTGTGCAGGAGACTAGAGAAGTAGACTGGTAATGTAAACAGGAATAGCGATCATATTTCTTAAAATGAAAATTATCTTCCCATTTTTTTGATGTGCAGTCTGTCTCCTGGGAGTGTATTCCATAGAAATAAGCAAAGATCTTCAGTGATGCTTATTACAGCATTGCTTGTGGTAGCAAAACCTGGAAACCAGGATGTCTGTCAGCAAAATGTTTGGATATGCTGTGGTACATCCAAACTATAGAATATTATGTAGCATATTGGTTTTCTATTGCTGTGTAATGATATTGCCACACACATAGTAGTTCAAAACCATGAACATTTATTATCTGATGATTTCTGTGGACCAGGACTCCAGTCATGGCTTAGCTGGATCCTCTGTTTCAGGGTCTCATAAGACTCCAATCAAGGTGTCAACTGGAGTGCTTTCCAATCAGATAGAGAAGGATTCACTTCCAGGCTCACATATTTGTTGGTGGCATAATGTTCCTGCCAGGTGGAGGACCTCAGGCTGTCAGTCAAAGGTTGCCCTCAGCTCCTTGCTGCATGGTCCTCTTTATAGGGCAGCGTACAACATGACAGCTTCTTCAAAGCCAACAAGGGAGAGTGTTTGTCATAGCAAGACAGTTATTTACAATCTGATATATATAATGACACGTACATAATCACATACACGTATCTCTTTGTTGTATTCTGATGCCTACGAGGTCTGAGACAATTAAGTTCACGAACATTGTTGAACCGATGTTGCTAACCTTTTTTGGTATCAGAGGGATTATTCATTATGAATTTGTACCAACTGGACAAACAGCTAACCAAATTTACTATTTGGAAGTGCTGAAAAGGCTGCATGAAAAAGTTACATAACCTGAACTTTTCACCAACAATTCATGGCTCTTGCGTCATGACAATGCACCAGTTCACACAGCACTGTCTGTGAGGGAGTTTTTAGCCAGCAAACAAACAACTGTATTGGAACACCCTCCCTACTCACCTGATGTGGCCCCCAATGACTTCTTTCTTTACCCGAAGATAAAGGAAATATTGAAAGGAAGACATTTGGATGACATTCAGGACATCAAGGGTGATACAACACATCTGATGGCCATTCCAGAAAAATTGTTCCAAAATTGCTTTGAAGGGTGGACTAGGTGTTGGCGTCAGTGTGTAGCTTACCAAGGGGAGTACTTTGAACATGACAATAGTGATATTCAGCAATATAGCACTTTTTCTAGGATGAGTACTTGAACTTAATTGTCTGATCTCATAGAAACAAGTCACATCCTGCCTACAATCAAGTAAAGTGATTACATAATATAGAAAAACCAGGAGGCAGGAATCTGTCCACCACAAGTTATAAAAAAGAACTATTTAGGTATTTATTTATTGGCCTGAAGCGGTGCCCATTATATAGTGCTAAATTTTGGAGTACTTACTCTGTACAGTGTGATCTCATTTTTATAAAAAAGAAAAACCAAAATGGCATCAAGAGATAAACATTGTTGATGTTTCTATGTGCTGGGAAAGAGTGGAAGGGTGTAATCAAGATTGTTTCCATAGTTTTCTAAGTAAGACAGTGATAGAATGAGCTTGGTCTAAAATTTTATACTTTTTCTTTATAGATTTATGCATTTTCACCAGTTACAACAAACATGGATTGATGTTTAATTTTCAAAATGGTTAAAAATTAAAATACAATTGCAAACTCTAGAGAAACCACAAAAAAAGTAAAAAGAAGAAGAAAAAGAAGATGACAGTTGATCCATACATAAATGGACCTGTACAGTTCTAACATGTGTAGTTCAAGAGTCAACTGTATTTTCAGTCCGTGGTGAGGAATCTATGTATTCAGAGAGCCGACTAGTACTTACATGTAAATACATTTTCAACTGAGCAAGGGGTGGGGAGTCAGCATCTCTAAACTCCACATTGTTCAAGGATCAAATATAAAACTGATGTGCTAAGAAAGGAGAGACGCTGAAATCATGTAAAATTCTCAATGAAAACCAAAGAAAGGAAGAAAAAAAGTGGAACACAAAAAGAGGCACAAAGAATAAGAGAAACAAATAGAAAAGAATAATGAATATGGTAGATATTAATCCTGCTATATCAATAATCACTTTTGATGTCAGTGGTCTAAATACACCATTTAAAATACAGGAATTGTTATAATAGATAAAAAGCACTATCCAACTATATGTTGTCTGTACGATACCAACTTTAAAGACACATATAGATTAAAAACAAATAAATGGAGGAAAATAAGCCATGTTAGCTCTAATAAAAAAGAAAGCAGGAGTAGCTATATTAATTTCAGATAGAACAGACTTCAAAATAAGGAAAACTATCAAGGTTAAAGAAAGGCATTATATAATGATAAGGGGGTCTGTTCTCCAAGAAGACAACAATTCTTAACGTGTATGTACCTCACAACAGAGCACCAGACTATGTGAGGCTAAAACTGATGGGACCACAAGGAGAAACAGATTAATCTACTATCATAGTTGGAGTCTTCAACACTTCTGTTTCAGAAATGGACAGATTCTGGAGTCAGAAAATCAGTAAGAACAGAGTTTAATTAAACAACACCATCAATCTATAGACTACTTTATCCAATAACAGCAGAATACAAAATTTTCCTAAGCTTACATGAAACATTTACCTAGATAGACCACATTCTGTTCCATAAAACACACCTTAACATTATTTTTAATTAAAGTTTATTGGGGTGACAGTCGTTAGTAAAGTTACATTTTTTAAAATTCACGTTTATTGGGGTGACGGTTGTTCACAAAGTTACATAGATTTAAGGTGTACAATTCTGTACTATATCATCTATATATCACATTGTATGTTCACCACCTAGAGTCAGTTCTCTTTCCATCACCATATATTTGATCCCCTTTACCCTCATCTACCCCCCTTACCCTCTGGTAACCACTAAACTATTGTCTGTGTCTATGACTTTTGTTTCTTCATTTGGTTTTTCTTGTTCTTTTGTTGTTTTCAGTTTTATATACCACATATCAGTGAAATCATATTCTCTACTTTTTCTGTCTGATCTCTCCTGGGTATCTACCCAAAACATCTGAAAACATTTATCTGTAAAGATATATGTGCTCCGATGTTCATTGCAGCTTTATTTACAGTGGCCAAGAGACGGAAACAACCAAAGTGTCCTTCAATAGATGATTGGATAAAGAAGTTGTGGTATATATACACAATGGGATACTATTCTGCCTTAAGAAAAGATGAAATAGTGCCATTTGTGACAACATGGGTAGCTCTTGAGATTATAATGCTAAGTTACAATTTAAAGCAAGAAAATCATACATTATCTGTTCTCAGGCTACAATGGAATTAAATACGAAATCAATCATAGGAAGACAATTGGAAAAATTCTAAAATATGTGGTGATTAAACAATATACTCCTAAGTGACACATGGGTCAAAGAAGAAATCTCAAGAGAAACTTAAAAATATTTTGAACTAAATGAATACAGCTTATAAAAATCTGTGTAAGGGAGCAAAACCAGTGCTTAGAAGGAATTTTTAGTATTGAATGCATATATAGAAAAGAAGAAAGGTCTAAGATCAATTATTTAAGTTCCACCTTAGAAAAATAGAAGAGCAAATTAAGTCTAAAATAAGCAGGAGAAAATAGTAAGAATTAGGCAGAAATGAATGAAATTGAAAAATGGAAATCAATAGAGAAAATCAATGAAACCAAAATCTTTCTCCAAAAAGATAAATAAAATCAATAAACCTCTAGCTAGGTTAAGGACAAGGGGATGACACAAATTACTGATATCAGAAATGAAATAGGGGATATCACTACAGATCCCATGAAATTAAAAGGATAATAAAGGAATATTATTAACATATCTGTGCTCACAAATTTAATAACCTAGATGAAATGGACAAATTCCTTGAAAGACACAGTCTGCCAAAAATAACGCAATAAGAAATAGATGATCTGAATAGGCTTATATCTATTTAAAAAAAAATTAATCAATGATAACATTTCGAAACTGAAAGCACCAATCTCACATGGATTCACTGGTGAATTCTACCACATATTTAAGGAAGAAATTATACTAATTTTCTACAATCTCTTTCAGAAAATAGAAGCAGAGGAAATGCTTCCTAACTAATTCTATGGGGCCAACATTACCCTAACACTAAAACCAGACAAAGATATTCCCACGAAAACTGAGGACAGTTATCTGTAATGAACATGGGTACAGAAATCCTCAACAAACTAGTATAAAAAGAATTATGTACTATGAAAAGTATATAAAGAATTATATACTATGGCCAAATATGATGTATCACAGGTATGCTAGGTTGGTTCAACATTTGTAAATCAACTAATGTAATTGATCACATCAACAGACTACAAAACAAAAATCATGTGATCATATCTATAGATGTAGGAAAGCATTTGACAAAATCTAATACCTATTCATGATAAAATTCTTAGTAAACGGGGCCGGCCCGGTGGCTCAGGCGGTTTTGCTCCGTGCTCCTAACTCCGAAGGCTGCCGGTTCGATTCCCACATGGGCCAGTTCAATTCCTCAAGTCCTGCAAGGGATGATGGGCTATGCCCCCTGCAACTAAGATTGAACATGGCACCCTGAGCTGAGCTGCTGCTGAGCTACTAGATGGCTCAGTTGGTTGGAGCTCGTCCTCTCAACCACAAGGTTGCTGGTTCGACTCCCGCAAGGGATGGTGGGCTGCGCCCCCTGCAACTAGCAACGGCAACTGGACCTGGAGCTGAACTGTGCCCTCCACAACTAAGACTGAAAAGGACAACAACTTGACTTGGAAAAAAAAGTCCTGGAAGTACGCACTGTACCCCAATAAAGTCCTGTTCCCCTTCCCCAATTAAAAAAAAAATTTTCAGTGAACTAAGATAAAGAATATTTACAGAAAATCTGCAGTTGGCATTATACATAATAGTGAGAAAATTGAAACTGATACTAGGCACAAGACAAGGATGTACCCTCTTCCCACCCCTTTTCCACATCGTACTGGAAGACCTTGCTAATGCAATAATCCAAGAAGAGAAAATAAAAGTTACACAGATTAAAAAGGAATACATGAAATTGTCTTTGTTCACAAACAATAGTCATCTATGGAGAAAATTCAAAAGAATCAACAAGAACAAAAATCCTGAAACTAATAAGTAATTATAGCAAGGTTTCAGGATACAACGTTAATATACAAAAGTCATTTGCTTTCCTATATACTAACAATGAATGAGTGGAATCTGAAATTAAAAACATAGTACCATTTACATTTGTACTCCCAAAATGAAATACATATTTATAAATCTAATAAAATATGTGTAAGATTAATATGAGTAAAACTAGAAACCTGTCATGAACAAAATCAAATAATTAATTAATGGAGAATTATGCTAAGGTCATGGATAGGAAGACTCAATATTTGCAAGATGTCTGGTCTTCCCAACTTGATCTTTTAGATTCAATGCAATTCCAATCAAAATCCCAGCAAGTTATTTTAAGCATATCAACTAACTGATGCTGAAGTTTGTATAGAAAGGCAAAAACCAATACAATGGAGTGAAATTAGGCTCTTCGACAAATGGTGCTGGGACAACTGGACATCTACATGGCAAAAAAAAAAAAAAAATGAATCTAGACAACAGACTTTACATCCTTCACAAAAATTAACTTAAAATGAATCATAGACTTAAATGTAAAACAAACTGTAAAACTCCTGTATGGAAGTTTAGGAGTATCTTTATATAGAAGATAACAGGAGTAAACCTAGATGACATTGGGTATAAGATAGATGCCTTTTTAGAGATGATAAGAAAAAATACAACCTATGAGGAAAAGAAATAAGCTGGGATTCATTCAAGTTAAAATGTTCTCTGAAAAAGACAATATCAAGACAAAAGATAAGCCACAGACCGGGAAAATATATTCACTGAAGGTACATCTGATGAAGGCGTGTGATCCAAAATACACATGGAACCCCTAAAACTCAACAATAAGAAAACAAAAAAACTCAATTAAAAAATGGACCAATCAGCTTAACCCGCACCTTATCAAAGAAGATATGTAGATGGACAGTAAGCAATTAAAAAGATACTTCACAATATGTCATCAGAAAGATGCAAATTAAAACAGTGAGATACCAGTACATACCTATTAAATGGTCAAAATCTGAAACACTGACGTCATCTGTGCAGGTGAGGATGTCGGGCAGTAGGGACTCTCATTCACTGCTGGTGGGAATGCAAAATAGTATAGCCACTTTGGAAAGCAGTTGGGCAGTTTTTTTACAAAACTAAACATATTCTCACCGTATGATCCAGCCATCTAGCTCCTTGGTAATTTACCCAAAAGAGTTGGAAACTGGTTTCTTCACAAAAACTTGCACAAGGATATTTATAGCAGCTTTACTCATAATTGCCAAATCTTAGAAGTAACCAAGGCGCCCTTTGGTTGTTGAATGAATTAATGAACTGGGATACATCCAGACGATGGGATACGTATTATTTAGTGCTAAAAAGAAACGAGCTATCAAGCCATGAATAGACAAGGAGGAACCTTAAATGCATCTTGCTAAGTGAAAGAAGCCCATCTAAAAAGGCTGTATATTGTGTGATTCCAACTATATGGCATGATGGAAAAGGCAACTATGGAGACAGTAAAAAGATCAGTGGTTGCCAGGGGGAGGGGGATCTGGGGAGAAGATAAATAGGCGGAGCATAGAGGGCTTTTAGGGAATTAAAAATGTTATTATAATGATGGATGTATGTCATTATATGTTGTCCAAACCAATAGAGTGTACAATACTAAGAGTGAACCCTAAGGTAAACTATGGACATTGGGTTATTCTGATGAGTCAGTGTAGTCTTACCCTTGGTATATATATAAAAACAAAAACAAAACTATTTTGGTGAATGATGTTGATAATAGAGGAGGCTATGTATATTGGGGATGAGGGATATATAGGAAATCTGTACCTCCTTCTCAATTTTGTTGTACACTTAAAACTGCTCTAAAAATAAAATCATAAAAAATAAGGTATATCTCAGATTAAGGATTAATTACACTTTTGCTTAAAACTCAAGGTTATTAGTAGTTTCCCAATACTATTATGCAACTATTAATGCAAGACACATGCAGTCTTCTACTTTTCTTTTTCTGTTTTAAGTATCTGCAAGATATAAAAATGCAGGGCATAAGGATTGTCTCTTATTTGCTCTATAGTGGGAAATGTTCTCATCTTCCAATGAATTAGTGAGGTTTTAACTTGCATCATTTTCTCATTTGTAAGCATATATAAATGAAGAATAAATAGAATTTTTTTCAAGTTCATGAATCCATGTATATGCACTGAATTAATTGAAACATTGATTTGAGTTCCCTATACAACAGGAAGAATGCTTGGTTCCGGGAACGAAGATGGAGGAGACTGCCTGGTTGAGGGAGGAACATATAAACACATAATTAAAGTAAAGTATAAATTGTTGTGCCATGTACTCATATCTTTTTCTGGAGTGGTGTATGAACCAAGAAACACAAGACAGTATACTTTTGTTGAGACTTGAATGATCAGTGAGAGTTTGTCAGCTAGACAAGAGAGAAGTACACAAAGGGAATGGTTTTTCACAGCCCTATGTATGTAAATAGGCGTGTGTCTTAGGAGTAGCACCTTGGTAACAACTATTATTTCACAGATTAAATTTTTTCTTCATTAACATGAGGTAGACCTCCCGTGTTATATTGTAGCACTTATCTGTTTAATCTTACTTTTTATTATTGGTATTGAAATGGAGTTCCACTCTAGTATATTTTCATGGTTAATCTTTTGTGTTTCAAATGATTTAGACATTTTTCACATACGTAACTCCTGGTCCAAACGTATTCAATTGATTATTTATTTTTGGAGTTTATTGTTAGTTTACTTAGTGTTCAAGTACACATTGCAAAAGTGTTAACATTTCTTGGTCAAGGTTTTTGACACTTCATGTCTTAAGAACACACTTTTCAATGCAGACATTCTACTTAATGAGGGGAAATGTACTGCTTCTTGAATAGCCTTGACACTGCCAAATCATAAGGATATTATAATATGTAATAATGAATTCTTTGCTCAATAGATTGAGTATATATTTCCATAGTATATATTTATTGAAAAATAGAATATTTGTGATTGTAAGTCATTCTTGAGAAAGCCCTTGTGGAACTTAGTTGATATTTTGACCTAGGATTTTCCTATTTCAAAAACACATTTAAAAAAAAAAAAAAATCTAAAATTGGTGAAGTTGCCTGAAGCTGGTGAAACTATCAATGATGAAACAACTCAATTTTTCTTTATAAAAGTTTTATTGAAAATCTAAGTATGCTTTTAAAGATTAATAACATTTCTCTTGAGTGTTTTCCAGACAGAATTATTTTTTGTTCCATAAAGCAATTCAAAGTATTCCTGCTGATTTCTCATTTCAGCCATGAATATCACTTAATTTGCTCTTAAGGTATTTTCTCCAGTGGACCTTTTCTTCTGTAGCATTTAAGCTGACTGACTTTTTTTGATCTTCACCAACTTTTAAAATTAATTTTATTTTCTTCGACTTCACAATACTATTTCTATTCTTTTAGATTTTTATTTTTCATGAGTTTTTCCTCTCTTGTGATAGGCAGCAGCTTCAACCTCTGCCCGACTTTTCATAATTGTAGTTGTGCCTCTTCTGGCATTGCGCAGCAATCTAACAACTCTGCGTTTGGAGTGGTCGTTCGTGTACATGGTGAAAAATATAATAAAAATTGGTGTAAGCTGATGACTCTACTGCTGAAAATTGCACATATATTTTCTTTTGCACTGAGAAAAAGGCCAGATTTTTGCCGTTGTGCTGGAGTCCTCCTATGACCTGTCTCCTTCCTTGTACTCAAATTCCATCTTCCCCTTTACTCTTCCTCTATGCTCCAGCCTTTGTAGTTGTCCAAATATTGTGAGAACATATTATAAATTTGATCAGGGAGATAAATTATTGTAAGTTGAATTTCAGAGGTAAAATATATGAAAATTAAAGTTTTTAATTGAACAGCTATAGTGCCCACTTACCATCAAAACAACTGTCCATGCAGGAGAATGAAGAGTACTTGTTTCCTGAACTGGTACGGATGCTATTTCAGATGTTTTGATCTTGGGCACATTTTGATTGACATCTTTAACATGAGAAGAATCTAGCTTTGAGTTGATCAAGAATAATACCAGAGGTTGGGGTAAAGAAGAACTGGAGTCAGGTACTGAAAGCCTCAATGATCTGGAAGAATTGAACCCGGGTTTTGATAGGCGGTAGAGGAAGGAAAGGCTGTTGAAGGGAAGCACACTGGGTATCAGTTTGTATTAATCTTTTCTTTTTATCCCTAACTTTCTGTATTTTATGATGTTTTGACTTCTTGGTGCCTTGCTAGTCCTGGAGAGACTGCCCCCTCACCACTAGCTAATTCCTAGATAGTAAACAGTGTGCCTGGGAGCATGCTTTTTATATGTAAACCAGACCATCCGAAGTCCCTGACTGCAACCACCTCCTTTGTCTAACTCGCACACACCAGGCCCATATTTCTCCTGCGCTAAATCACCCTGGGGCCAGGTACTGGAAAACTAGGGACCACCCCTATATTTCAGAGCCCACTGAAACTATTCAAAGTATCCAATCCTAAACTTTCTCAGGTTTACCTATCCTGCCTCATCCATTCAAGCCTCTGGAAATCACAGTAAAGGCTCTGGGCCGTACTCTCCCCTCATCCCCTTTCTGCTTCCTGGCTAACCCTCCCCCCACCCAGCTCCCTTCCCTTTAATGTAGCCCTGCATTTGTGTATGTCATGCCTCCTCTTCTTGGGAACTCTGGATAATAAAGCTTCTTTCAACAGCATTGACCTCTCCATGTCACAACTCAGTCACCTCTACCTTAACTCCCAGGCACATTTACAATAATGAGGAGACACTCTATGTGTCTAACCACAAAGAATTAGGCAGGAAAATTAAGTAAAATAACTTACCATGCAGCTATTTAAATATGGAAGGAAACACATTAATATTGAAAACTGATCTACAATGTAAAAGAAACAACAAGCAAACAGGTTGTTTAAAACCGCGTACATGCTGGTCCCAATTTTAAAGAAAAACTCAAATAGTCTGGCATGAAATACACCCAAGTGTATTATTTAGTGTGAATGGAATTGGAGCTAGCTTTTCTTTTTGTTTATATTTGTAATTATTCTCCAATTATTATGAATCATTTTGTGTAATTCAAAGTCTGGTTTAAAAGTGGTGTCACTTACCTGTTTCCTCTTTGGGTATTAGAACCTTGATCGTTATGGTGGCATAGGAGCCACTGCTTCTAGGTACACATATTAAACAATGCTATGTGGGTGGGAATTCTCCTTATTTCTACAACCATTTTTTGGGGGGAGGGGAGATAGATGAGTTTGTCTCTAAATTGAGAATTGTGTATATTTTACTGTACACTTAAAAAGGTAAAATTTGAGTAACCTATCATATATTTAGATAACAATTTCCACTTCTTCCTTTCTGAAAACTGATGGAAATCCTTCGTCGTGCATTCTGTGGACCTGGCTGTGTTCTCTTTTTTCCTAAGCAGTGGGATCCTGCATTGTGTGGACCATGGCTGTTTTTGTTTTGCATTTTATCAGGGCCCTAAGTTTCCTTGGCATATTTCCTCAGCATTCCCTCTATGCATAGTCATTTTAGTGTTTTTTTGTTTTTTCCTTTCCGCCCATTGCTGTGCTCATAATGCTGTCTGCCTTGCGTTATCTGCTAATTTTGCTTGTATCTGTCTGCTCAACCAAATAACTCGGTCTACTTAGGTATGTGGTCCTGCATGTGTTCTCTCTGCCAGGTGTATGCTTGCTAGGATCAGCGTCCTGTAGACTCACAAGGGGGACATTTTACATTCCTTTTGTGTGGGTAGGGCATTCCTACTTGGGCAACAAGCTGAAATGGCTTTCCCACTGCTCAGTGTCATGGAACCACTGCATGTCTCGCAGGCAGCTGTACCTTAGCATTGTTTTCTGCTTACCCAGAGGTTTGTTACATAGCAAATATTTTAATATATATTCGTACAGTGCAAATATTTTAGATAGTAGAGGAGTTGGTGGCACTCTTTTTTTGGAAATTTAGGAGAACTTTAGGTGGTTTTGTTCTATAAATATACAAGAAATCCCCACTCTCAAAGAACACGAAAGGCTTTATTAAACTGGAAAAATACTTGGGACATAGGATGTTGAGAGCAGCCTAATGCCTTTCTCTTATTACCTTATATACTCTGCAAAGTAGAAAAAAACAAACAAAAAGAAAGAAAAGAAACAATTGGCTCCAGTCTTAAACACTGAAGTGCTAGTTGGTTATTTTCTAAAATGGTTCATTTTCTGAAGAACTTACTCCTTCCTCCTCCTGGTCTTACATGAAGCAATATATGAGCTGGTTTTTCTAGTTGTTTGTTTTGCAATCGTTTGGTTGAAATAATTTTAGGTAAATTACGATTTCTAGAACATATGGTTCCGTTGAGGATAGATTTGTTTTATATCCCTTAAATTGTTTTTATGAATGTAATTCACATATTTTTAAATCTCCTCTTTAATTTTCATGTTTCAACTGACTAGATAGTTAAGGGTATATATTTCTTGATTGTGAAACAGTTGCAGTAGTCTTAGATGTATGTGTTTTCTTTCGACTTTAGATTTCAGGCTAATTTAGTTCTTTCCCATTAAATATTTTAAGGTCTTTTTTACTACAGCAGGAATTAGAATAATTATCATTATTTATAAAATACTGCTTAATATAAAAGTAACTCTAAAGAAATTATAATCCTTCTGTAAATTGAAAGTTGAAAGCATTTAAAATTCCTGAGTATAAAATAAAATATGCTTCAATAAAACAATGTGTGCAAAGCTAACTTGATTTTAGAATAGAACTTGGAATGCTGTGTTTACATACAAGCAAGTCCCCCAAACAGAAAATTCTAATTAAAAATAAAATCCCTAAAAATAATGATAAATATATATCCTCTAATTAGTCAGCAAATATCTCATGCGGATCAATAGTGCGTTCAGTACTACGTTTCTGTTTTGCTGTTTACCTACACTGGTAAATCCACCAAACTCATAGTGGCAAGTGCAGTGTAAAAAACAATTCATGTGTACCACTAATTTCAACACAAGGAATGCTATTTAAAAGCACATGTGGTCCAAGACATAGCATATAGTTAACGGTTATTACAGTGAGCATGAGTAGTATTTCTCACTGTTGGCATTTGAGTGGGGGTATCCTTTGTTGTGTGGGGCTTTAACACTGTACACAATTAAACAACCCTGGCCTTGTAGAACTTCACAATGATTGGGCCATCCAAAATGGCTCCTGGAAAATATTACCAGATTGACACAGCCACAGTTGAGATCTACTGGTAGAGAGTAGGGGCTGGTAAATTTTTTCTGTAGAGGGTCAGATACTAAATATTTTCAGATGTGGGCCATACAGTCTCTGTTACAACTACTCAAGTTTGCTACTGTAGCATGAAAGCAATAATAGACAATAGAGAAAAAGAGTGACTTTATTCTAACAAAACTTTATTGACAAAAACAATAGGTGGACAGATTTAGCCTGTGGGCTGTAGTTTTTTGACTGCTTCGTATGTACCACTAATTTCAGCACAAGGAATGCTATTTAAAAACATTCAATAATATGTCAGTTAGGAGGGTTTTGGTTGCAAATAGTATAAAACCATATTTACAAGCATATGTTGTTTTGTGCACTTTGCTTTGTAGTGTTTCACAGGTGTTACATTTGTTACAAACTGAAGGCAAGACCCTCCGCTGCCAAAAAGATTTCAACTTGCTTTATTATGGTCTGGTACTGAACCCTCAATACCGCTGAGGTATGCCTGTACTGTCTCTCAAGACAGGATGGTTTCAGTCTTGGCTAAATGAATATATTATTGTCATAAAATACCAAAATGCTTTTCTTCCTTCTACTCTGTTACGCTCTGCTGTTATCATTATCTCCCTCACAGTCACATGTGGATGCAGCAGTGTCACATGTAGTTATAGTGCTGCGTACGGGAGAGTAACGTGTCTGTCTGTTCTCCAGGAAAACCTTTCCCAGAAGTCCCCAGCTGACATGCTGCTGTCAGATCTCATTTAAGGACAAACCCCAGCTTGAACTAAGAAATGGCAAAGTGGAAATTCCACTTATGAAGAATTCCATATACTTTCCATAGAACACTTAGGATTCTCTTTCTTAATTAGAAGGATCCAGCCCTAAGCAAAACCTGTGAATACACACTATTTGAATGAATTGAGACTATGTTTAAGAGAAAGAATAGCAGGCTTTGAGGGGTTGGTGGAGGAAGATGTCTGCAGTATTTTCCATATTAATTATATTATACTTCCAATATTATTCTGGTGTCAATGCTGTTGGAGGCCATTTGTTTTGTTTTCCTCTTTTCCCATCTCGTCAAAGGGAACATTTTATGCATCTCTGTCTTTGGTCAGAAGAGAGAGACATGTGTGGACCAAGGTTCAATCTATCCATTGATTCCAGATAATCTCTTTTTAGTATTAAGAGTTCATATAGAGCTATGCCCTTCTGTTATGAGGTCAGTACTGTCAGTGTGTAATAGACAGTATTTAAATTTGATTGTCCTTAAGGAACCCCTTAAATAAGCCCCCAGGTCATCATACATAGTTAGTATATCATCTGTTTTGTGTTATAAGAACTGAAAGTAATCTGTTGAAAAGCATTCACACTGAAATGTTAGAGTTATTTATTTTAGTGCTAAAGAGAATACAGAAGACCATCTGGTTCTTTCAGGCTGATAAAGGTGCTGCCCTACAATTTCAGATGAAGCATGTTATTTGCCAAGATAATCATCTGGGTGGCTGGGAAGTAAAGCTATAAACAGAAACTGGTTTTCCCACTTTGTGTGCTGTGTTTCCTGCATTACATCACGGCATCCCTGCAGCAAAGTGCCTGCTCAAAAGGCCTTATGCTTGTCAGTAGGGATGACTCTATTTCAAGTTCTGAAATTTTTTTCCTGGAGCTCTTCCTGAATTTTGAGCTCTTTAAGCTGTCAGTATTGGGGTTGAACAAATACCCTTAGATATAGCTAGATTTAGTTTAATGACTTTTGAAGAATGACACTACAATCATTTTTGGGTAAATTTGTTTAAGAGACCTGTTTCACATCTCCCTCACATAACATCATCTGGGAAGGGGTTGCCTCTTTTATGCCAATCATAAACTTCTGTGTTTATTCAAAAGAAATATTAAATTTCCAGTCCTGTGCTCAAGGATCTCAACATTCTAGTGAGAAAGAGACACATGCATTAACAACTAAAATAGTGTATGATTTATACCACAGTAGAGGAAGTCTGATGTACTCTGAGAACAATGTAGGTCTGAGCAGGTCAAGAAATGATGCCTGACTTGAGTCTCAATGATAACTCAATGATCAGAGTAGGTCAAGTGCAGAAAACAGAGAAGGGGCTTCTCTGTAAACAGAGTGACAGGGCCAAAGGCTTGTAGGCGGCAGAGAATATGGAAGTTTGGAGAACAGCTAGCAGTTCACTAAATCTGTAGTTCACAAAGACTTAAGATGCAAGGTGGATGAATGCTGAGAACTAAGTCTCTACTGGAGGTCAGTAAATGTAATTGCAACTTTATCCGTAGGCAATGGGAGTCATCAGAGATACTTCAACAGAGAGCGACATAATACAATTCATATTTTGTAAAAACCACTAAGGCTGCAGAATAGAGGAAGGTCTAGAGGGGAGTAAGATTGAAGGCAAATGACCAGTCAAGAGGCTGTTTCAGTAGTCTAAGGAAGAAATGATGACAGCCTTAATTAAGACAGTGTTGATAGAGGAAAAAAGAAGTGGTATTTGTGAAATATTGGAGATCTAATCTATTAAGAGTTGATGAAATTTTTGGTGTAGAAGGTAAGAGAAGGGAAAGAAAAAATGGTACCTGCATTTCTGACAGGGCTTCATAGGTAGTGGTTCTGTTCACTGACCTAGGAATACAGAAGTTGGACAATTTGGGGTGACAGATGATGTGTTCACTTTCAAACATGTTGCTTTGAAGTGTTTGGAAAACTAGTAAATGATTGCCTATAGGAGGCTGGAATAGAGGCAGGAGATCTGAGCTAGAGAAATAAATTTGGCAGTTTTCAGAATAATATAACCACTAACATGAATGAGACTACTCAGAGACTGTGTGTAGAGCAGAGAGAGACAAGGGAAAATGATGGTGTCTAGGGTACCAACATAAAGCGTATGGATATAGAAGAGGAGGCCACTGAGAAGACTGAGGACAGGATACCAAGCCTGCAGAGGAAGACCAGGAGAGACTGGTATCCTTAAAGCCAAGAAAACTGAACAATATTAACATTGTCAAATACCACTGAAAGGTCAAATAAGATAAGTAAAAAAACGCTACTGGATATTTTGAGGTGATCTATTTATGTTTATTTTGATAAAGAATATGTGATCATTGTTAGTTGAATATATATATATATATATATATATATATATATATATATATACACACACACACACACACACACACACATGCACCCATATATACACACACACTATATATACATATATACACTTGTACATATAAATACATAAAGTGAAAAATATACATATATAATTATGTATAATTTAAGAATTGCCCTAAATCCCACCATGCAGCATAACTACTTCTAAATTTTATATGTGTGTATATATATATGTATATATATATATGTCTTTCCAGACATTGTTTATGCAAATATATTCTCTGTGTCTAGATATATGTCTATATATAATAAAATGATTTCTTACTATAAAAATGAGACTCTGCATGCATTTACTTGTCATTCTTGCCCAGAGAGCATAATCTTCACATCTTTCCTATTTTAGTACTTAAGCTGGCAAAGCACGTGGTGTCCATTGAATTAAGCACCTAGGGATCACTTGTAACCTCACAGGGCTAATTTCGGTGCAGTGGTGAGGGCAATAGCCAGACTGCTGTGGGATGGGGAATGAGCAGGTAGTGAGGAAATGGAGTGAGCATTATCACCCTGTCAAGAAGCCAGGTTGTGAAGGGTAAGGGAAGCATAGGAGAACAAGAGAGGAAGGAGTAAGATGGAGAAGGTTTTTGTTTCGTTTTGTATTTTCATTTTTTTAGTTGGACAATTCTCTCCACTGACTGGAAGGAGCCAGGAAATGGAGATTACTTGATGATACAAAGGAGAGTTTGTAATGGACAGAGTGAGGTTTTAGGAGGCAGAAAAGGATGGGGTGTAGGAAAAAGGAAACAAGCCCCGATTAGGCAAAAGGGAAGGACGTGAGAGTGGAAAAAATGCTAAGTTTGTTGGTGGGTCACCTGAGGTGATTCTGTAACTGCAGAAGGAAGATGGCCGATACCCACAGGTGTTCAGTCTTCTGATGAAGACTTCTTGAATTTGCATGAAACAAAGAATTGCCATATTGGATTAGATCCATTCTCTGTCCACTTGTATACTGAGAATGGTGTCAAGAGATGCCTGTTAGAAAGATCTAGACTTTTGTGACAAACTGAAAGGTCAGGAATGGTCCCCCAGTGCTTTAGTCACCTTAAATAACCCATCAGGAATTTATTACCCACCTATTTCTGTGAAGATCCTGGAAGCTGTGTGATTTAATTTGTCTGATCCTCAAAGTAAAGTATTTCACCAGGGAATTGCATTACTTGTTGGGAAAAGCACAGATTTAGTACAAATCTTGGTTGAATTCCATTAACCTTAGGAAAGAGACTTAGTATCCTTGTATTTTAGTTGCCTTATCTGTAAAATAATAATGATAATACACTTTGGCCAGTGATCGGGTGTGTTCAATGAAATCTTTGTTATTATGAATGTAAATATCATGAACTGCATGGAAAAGACTACTACCTTGAAATATACAGATTTGACATGGAACATTTTATTTTTGTCTTTACAGAAGTATATTACTTGAAGTATTTCTTGGCCCGAAGTCTAAAATTAACTGCCATAAATGAGCAGAAGGAAACCTAGAGTATTGTTTCCCCTTCTCACATATGACTCTTGATATCAAAAAGCTTCATAAGGTGATTTACCAGGGGACATATATGCTGAGTAACACTGGTTCTGAAATATCAATCCTCACTATAGAAGACTTCGAAGCAAATATAATTGCTATAGTGTGTTATGACTTTTCAAGTCCAGTAATTCAATTGAAAGGGGTAAGGATAGCACAGGGCAAATCATCTCCCATTAGCTGTAGCTGTCACCAGAGGCATAGCAGGAGTTATTTACGTTAGACCAGGTGGCTGGATAAGCCACTTTAAGATGGGAAACTGAAAGAGGCAGGGCATTAGGTTTATATATTTTTTCTATGAGTTTCTACTTCATTCACCAGCAGGTGTGTGGATTTAGTGTTGACTTTTAAAATAAAATACAGTAACCCAGTAGAGATTGCTTAAAAAAAACACACAAGTCTGTAAGTACTAAGTATTTTTATAATCACTTAACAGTTTAAAATAGTTCTTATCTAAATATCTGCTTTTATTTCGTTATATCATATCTTAATATTATGATTACTTTGTCCTCTTGACTTCCCATCCTGGGGTTACTTGAATGTTTTTTCATGATCTTGCTCATTTTTGTTTTAGCATTTTTCTGGCAGCAATTCAAAGGAGCACTGATTATTTTGCCATTATTCTGTTGCACAATATCACTCTGTCAATACATGTGGAATTTGGTGCCATTGGTTACCTCTCTATCACCTGATCCAGGTGCCCTATTGAAATGGAAGAATAATGGCCCTACAGATGCCTATCCCCAGCTGAGCCCACCCTCGGAGCACTCCTCTCTTGGTGGATGCTTCCTGCTTTTACACACTGAAGAGTAAGAGCAAGTCTTATCTCACCAATCTGCATTAAGCAAGTCTGGTACACTTTGATGTTTTCCACAGCACCTGCCTGGGCCTCACACATTGGGTGGTTAGTACACATGCACTGAATGAATGAATGGATGGATGGATAAATGAATGAAGGAAGGAAGAATTGGAGCATATGGGATTAACTTCTCTGCTAGAATACTGAACGTATTCTGAGGGAGGAAACCCCCTTTTTGTTTTGTTGTTCAGATAAGTGGCATCAAAAGGCGTGCATTCTGAGTTGAAAATCTCCTTTCTCTGCATAAGATTATTGGTACTGAATTTTAACTATACTCATTTGTGTGTGTGTGATTGTGAGACTTGAAGTTGGCAAAGAATGAAGTCTATGAGTACTCATAACATTTTTATTAAATTCCCAACATTGTTCTAATCATTGTGAAGGAGGCAGAGTCCCTGTCCCTGAGTGTATTAGAGAGGATAAAACTTCTATAAAGCAGATAGAGAGCAACACAAGGCAATTTGTATTTAAATTCAATATTATGTGGCAGTCATTCTAATTAGGTGGAATACCAATAGAATTCAGAGGAAGAAAAAGTCACTGGGCCTTGGGGACAAAAAGCAATTTGGGTCAATGAGGAGGCAGAATACATCCTAAGAGGTACTGTGGGCCAACTTGCAGAGCTTGTGCAATCCTTTGCAAAAAGATCCTCATGTGGAACTTGGCAGTGAATCAAATATCAATGCAGACCTCACTAGTGTGCCAGAGGAAGCTCCAAGGTTACTTTTTCCTCAACAAAAATGACACCTGGTTTTAAAACATAGTAAGATCTAGTGAGCCACTTAAAATAAGTACTGAAACTATATATTTTTTAAAAAATAAGTAAATTAAAAAACACCTGAATATAAATTAGTTCTCTAAACCATACCAAGATTTCATTTAAGGTCTCTAGTAAGTACTGAACAAATAATACGTTTAAAATATTGTACTAATTATTACATTCAAAATATTTGAATGTATTAATAATACATTCAAAATATTGAAATATATTTTTAAAATTATTACTCTAGGAAATGTATCCCACTATTGAAAAGATAAAAAAAAAATGATACGTGAAAAGAATTAGGTAAATACTTGCATCATATTTTATGTGTGCATATCAAACATTTATGAAGGAACTGACACCCTATTGTATTCTACAGATGACAGAAAAGAAGTAAAATCTTGTTGTGTGTCCTAATGAGTTTATAATCTAGAGAGTTATGTAAAAACTCCTGTCAATTTCTTAATAATGAGCCAGTTAAGAGTACAGTAAGTTCTTCTGTTACTGACTGTAAATCCCGTAGTAAGTTAGGGGTTATGGAGAAGACGGTGTGAAAATGTCAGTAGTGGGTCTTGGAGGGGAAAACGGGAGGTGTTCCTGGTGGAGACTTTGGGAGGTGGCCTGAACCATGTGTTACAATGGGGTCCAAACCTTATCCAAGTAGAAGACTTAGGTTAAAGCAATAAGATCCAATAGACCCTGGTCAGAATGTGGAGTGCCACTCTTGTTACTAAGGGGACCTGGGACTTGTTGGAGGAGAGAGTCAAGCAGTTGTTTTGGCCTCCAGAAAAAGACTGTTTCAGATCAGTAGTTGGGACTGAATTATACTAAAGAACTAAATAAAGATAAGAACAGCCATTTGGTGGTTATTTTGCTGTAATCTGAATATGAAATACCGAGATTTTGGTGAAGATTAGAATTATATAATAATTTTATGTGAAATTGTAATTTACAGGAGGTTAGAAGGACACAGAATAAATTAATTGCCAAAGAAGCTGTGTTCCTATTAAATAATTTGAAGTTACTTTTGGACTAGAAAGATAATTCCTCAAAACGTGTTGTCTGAAATATTAAGAGTTCTTATTTTCAGCTTGTGAAATCTGTTGTCCAAATCTGAATTGCAGTGTTGTTGAAGGATAATAGACAGGCAGAGCAATTTTAAGCTTTGGTCAAGTATGTTTTGTTTAGAAAAACTGAGTCCTTTGTGGGACTTTGGAAACCTAACGGTGCACGTAGGGTAAGTACTGCCTACGTGGTTATCACTTATGTTCACATCCACGTGGAAAACAAGCCATAAATTAGGAGTAGATTGAGTCTGTTTATGCTCCAAAATGAATTTAAATGATGAGGCTATGAGTAAAGTGAAAAGCAATGAAACAAATTTGACAGATAGTAGCTTTCATTTTGAATTTCAAATTACTGAGTTCCTATTAGCATTCTGCAGGAGGAGTGAATTTCTATTAAGTGAGCATATAGTTTTAAATGTTATGAGTACGGTCTTGTAAGTATAAAAACCCATTTCAGTAAGATATGGACATGGTTGTTTCTTTTTTAATCAGCAAGCTCTAGGCTATGTATTAGTAGTCCAAACTTGCTATCCTGAAAGTCTTTCTTCGTATGCTCCTTTTACTATTTTTTACTTATTTATCTATTTTTGTTGAAGTTTTGTTTATTTGGATGGAAGAAGTAAGAGACTCTGAAGAGGATATAATAGTGTGATACTTATTTAACATATGCTTTTTAAATTTTAATTAAGGTATTCTTAATACCTTAGAAGTATAGGCATTTTATGCTTAGATATGAAATATAGTTACAACCTTTTGAAGTTATTAGAATGACATTTTGTTCAGCAATGTTTCTTTGGGTATTTTATTAAAAGTATGGGTTTAGGTATTGCACATATTTTAATACTTGAGGGTAGTGTTAAACTTTGCTTTCATGGTAGCGGAGATAACCGTCCTGCCCCCTTCCTCTGCAAGTAGCAAAGAACAGTTGGAAATTACACTTTACTTCAGTTTTGAATAAAAACTACTTGCATTTATGTCACCTCTCAGTTCACTGAGCCCAGGCTTTGAATGGTTGTTATGTAGAGGACAGTGATGGGCTTCCCGCTGCCTCTTTGTAGTCAAAGTAGGAGGAAATGAGCTGCAATTCGGCAAAGCTATGGAGGAAAGTCAAAGTAGGATGTGCCAACAGTTAGGCTGCCAGCCCATGCCTTCCCGTACTGAGTCTACCCCCAGAAAGAGTACCCCATACCCTTCCTCCCTGCCTCCATTTACACCTGGTTCTGTTGCAGGAAAGTATATTGCGGTGGGAATCAGGGTGCTCTTAACTCTCTAGGGATGTCTGCAGGATAATCAAATGCCTCCTCTATTTTCATGTCTCAACTTCTACTCCTACCTGTGATGCCTGTGTGCTTCCACATATACTCACCTCCGCTCCAGAAAAAAGTCCCTCTTGTAATAGGGGACGTGGATCTTAGAGGTCTCTTCTTTTGTTAACAACAGAAGATCAGAAGTATTACTGTATTTCAGATTAAATATTTGGAGGATTTCTTTTTCTAGCTCATGTAAGTTCAAGTTATTTAGGGACAGTTTCTTTGGAAACAGTTACGTATGGGTTTGCTTTTACAACTGCAGCTTTTCACTCTTTCAGTATGTCCAGTAAGTATTCTAAGTCTCCCTACTAAAAGCAAGTAAAATATGTGATTCAAAAAAATTAAATCATTGTGAAAAAATGTACTTGCTTTACATAGAATCTCTTTTGTGGGCAAAACAGACTGCATTACTTGTACAGATGTGTAGTGTTGATTTGAGACAATGTGTGGTGGGGGCCAAAAATATGAATTTTCCTTCCACTTTCTAAGTTCTTCTAGTTCGGCTAATAATCAAATTAACAGAGACAGATTAACAGGAGAAAATGTTGAATGTTGATTATATCAATGCACATTCGAAGGTGCCATAATGTGACTGGAAAAGGCATTGGGCAGTTGATGTTTATATGCCATTATGGACAAAGGGGAAAGGGAGCAGTGATGGGATTTCGGAAAGGGAAAGTTAGGCAATTTACAGGTAGGTAAAAAGAACAGAACACATGGAACACACGTGGCAAGCAAATTCCTGTTGGGCAACCCAGAAATAATGGTTCACATGGGGATCTACTTACAGCCCCCTCTTTGGAGCCTTTCTAGCTAAAGCTAAGGTGAATATGAATGTTAGGAGTCCCTTCCTGCACCAGGCCTTTCCATCTTCATCTCTGAGGCTCAAAGGTTCTTTCTGAATCTTTTGTTTCTTAATAGCCACCTTAAAATCAATGTCCCAAAAGGCACATTTTGGGGAGGCAAAACTTTGGACCCCTTCAGTGTCATTTCATCCTTAGAAAGAGGAAAGGCTGGTGATGTGACTACACATTTTAATTTGTTCTTTTGCCTTCTTATTTGAGTCAGTTTTGTTGTTCTACGCAGAGGAGTGTAAATCTGGATATGTTTTAAATGGGTGTTCCCTTATTCTTCATGGACATAAAGCATAGCAAAAAAGATATGTTGATTTTGAAAATACTAACCACACTAATAATAACTAATATTTCCAGAAATGTTTTCTATCCACTAAGTTCTTTAAACTTAGAATAGTCATCATGATTTTCCATTTGAGGAAACAGAAGCTCAGAAAGGTTACGTAATTTGGACAACATCATGGAGTTAATAAATTGTAGGGTTTCAATTCAAACAAAAGTCTGTTTGACATCACTGTGTGTCTGTTGCCGAATAACAGATAGTGACAAAAATCTCAGTGACATGCAACAGCAAGCGTTTATTTCTTAATCCTGTGTGTTTGGTTTGCTTGGGAGTTGGCTGGCCAGACGTAACTCAGCCGGGCTTGGCTCCAGCTTCAGCTTGGATTTGGGTTCGCTTCATACTTGTACGTCTTTCTTTCTTTTTGGACCAGTGGGCTATCCGTGGCTGTTACTGCAGAAGTCAGAAGCATAAGAGGGCGAGTCTAACCAAGCAAGCACATTTCAAATGTCTGTTCACATCATATTTTCTAACATTCCATAGGCCAAAGCTCAATATCAATGAGCTGGGGAAGTATTCTCTTTTCATGGAGGTGAGGAATAGGGGAGGGAGGGACTATTTACTGAATAATAATCCAGTCAGCCTCAAAAGCCTATGTGTTTTCCTTGCTCTTCATAGTTATTATTGAAAGTACAAGTGAGACGACATTGTTGGTTGAAAGTCAGTCACCTTGTGTGTGTTTGTCATGGGGACCATATACCAAACTGTCATTCCTACTTCCTGGCTGCAGTTGCCTTATTTCTTTGATGTAGAGGATGTTTGACTCTTTTTCTCTTCTCTGCCATCATTTGTCCTTATTTGCACTGTGGAGGCAAAGATCATCAGTAGGTGAATCTAGAAGGCTATGGTTATGATCATTAACCTGGAATGGAATCAATTTTCTTCTGTTTTTATGCAATTTCAAATGGCTGAGGATGGGGAAATGTTTCTAATACAAGGTCTAATACATACAGCAGAAATCAATCCAGTGTGCCCAAAATAGCAGGACACAAACACTTGTAGCAACAACAGATGGCAAGCTTATACCAGCTCAAATATTGCAGCCAAAGGAGCTTCTTTCCTCTACTTCATGCTCAACAGCTGACGTGAAGCTAAGCCGCACCTCAGAGGTAATTCAACAGGAATCTTAGCTATCAACTTTTTGGGTTTAGAGGTAGAGATTTTGCAGTGCCCCCTTCGATCCGCACTTCTGGTCTTTGTGAATTGGGGTGTGAAACCACGTTGTGAAAAATACGATAGAGATCGAATCCCAGTTTTAGTCCAAACCGTATCAAAAACTGCATGGCTAGACAAAGTGCATTTAAAGTTCCTGTGACTAGGTTTTCCCCTTCAACAGATTAATACCATATAACCTTCTTTGCTTTTTGCTACTAAATTTCACCTGTGTCACAAGAAGTGGCTGAGAAGATTGATCCCCAAAGGAATAAATTAAGTCAAATGATTTGCCTGGTGACTCCTATCCTTTCATCTTTAGATGTATAGGGCCTCTGTGACCTTCAGGACACAAGTTTCTGTCTATCTGCTTCCTGGATCACAGTTGTCCGGAGGTCTTTGTTCAGTGTCTCCCATTTCTACTTGATGCCTGCCAGATTTGTGCCTCTGAGGTGACTGCCCCAGCATTTTTGTTCCTTGCCTCAGCATGTTTGCAGTATCATTTCTTCAGTTCCGCATTGGAGCATTCATAAAAGATTTTGTGTGCCTTTCTTGACCCACCAGCTCAAATGCATAAGTGTGCCCATGGAATAATGGTCATTCCTTGCAATGCCTCACCCAGCATCCTTCACTGTCATGTGAAAATCGCTTCACTGCTAGTGATCCAGCTTTCCTATGGGTCTTCTTGTGCATCACTCATTATTCCATCAGAGCTTGAAAAAGATCTCCAGGGAACGTCTCCAGAAATAATCACTGTGTCATAAATGCTAGACCAAAATTACTTAGGTAGATCTGGCTTCAGCAAGGATGAGGATATTCTGTGTATGTAGTAAGCCTCTGGCATCTGCCTCCTGCCACAGCACAGGGAGGTGTGCTGGCCAGCAGCAGAACGGCGTGCATGTCACAGCTGCTATATAGCAGTTGGTGGTGTGAATGGGAAATATGTATTTTTAGGTTTTTGGAGGCTAGGCAGCGTATGAGTGCCAACTATTGTTGTGAAGGAACCCAAATCTTTATCAGTCTATATGGTTGGATTGCTACCCTTAGTTTATTTAAAACATGGCATTTCGAGAGAGGTAAAATACCAGCACGCTGTGTCTTTGCCTTTTTTTTTTTTTTTTCCTGAAGCAAATTTGTTGGGTCTATTTGTAAAAGGATTAGCTGTAGCAGGGCAGTAAAGAGACATGTGCCTATTGTGATAGGCTTTCTTTGTAGTGTTAATTCTAACAGAAATAATCATCTACATTGATTTATAAGGATGAAATTGAGTGGAGACGTTGATTCAAAAGAAGAGAACAGCTATGAACAGTTTGATTTATGGTGGTATTAAAGCAAATGAATCAGATTCAGTTTGTACAATCTAAGGGTGCTTTCCAGTGGTTAGTTGTTGAAATACGTTCAGCCCAGAGCAGTCAGTTTCTCGATGAGAAATGCTCCCCCTGATAGAATGTATAATTTATTCTCTTGAGGCCAGGACCATATTTTGTGTTTGATGTGTGGGAGGTTGCTACCTGCACATCAGTGATTCTTAGGAGAGGACTGCCTTAGAATGAAATAAATAACCTTATCAAACACTAATGTTATGGGACAAGAATATAAATGCAGCGAGTAATCAGAGCAAGTAAATAGCAACAAGCTAATTTTTAGAACCATTGCCACTCAGTTTGCAAGATAGCTTTCCTATTAAAGAGAATGAAACTCAGCTGCCACATGGAGTATAATTCTGTTAATGGTCATGCAATGTGAAGAAAACAAAGTAGCCTTTCGTTCTGACATCTGGTGATCCTAATGGGTTTCCAGTGCTTCCTGAAAGTCTTTGTGGGTCTCCTCAGAGTGACTTCAGTATCCTTTCCTCAGTGCTCCCGTAGCCTTCTCTGTACTCCTTGATTATAACACGGGTCACACTGAGGCATAGCTGTTACCTGCTGTGGTTGTCTCTACCTTGAAACCATAAACTACTCCAATAAAAGGTCCAAGTCTTTTCCAGCAGATAGATATAGATGCATATGTGTACTAAATACTGAGTATGTAAAAATATCTTGGTGTCATTCGTGTTCCAAGGGTTTGTCTAATGTATTCAGATGCCTTCTGGAACCCTTAGCTTCTAATCTGATTCCAATATTGGCACAGTTCTGGTTCTGATTTCCCCATCGCTAACTTGACGAGTTTGAACTAGACACAATCTTCAAGTAGGTTCTAAGTTTTGGTGACATATTCAATTTTGAACCCCCAATGTCACAGATTTTTTTTAGTGATCATTATTTCTAACTGACATTGTGTGTTTCCATAGGGAGCATGACTTCGGCAACTTCACCTATCATTTTAAAATGGGACCCCAAAAGTTTGGAAATCCGGACACTAACAGTGGAGAGGCTTCTGGAGCCACTTGTTACACAGGTAAGGGATGTGTTGACACACTTTCGTTTGTCACGTGTGTATGTTCCTGTTGTGACATGTGTATATGTTCCTATTGTGACATTTGTACATTCTTGTCATGACTCTCCATAGAACTTAGAAATGCTTAAGAGTGAATAAATCACGCTGTGATGATGATTAATTAATGTATATTACTGCTTGAACTGTGGACAATTTTATTGCCCAACGAGTTTTCAAGTGGCTTTTAAAAAACTCTTCATATGATTTTTGAAATTAAGTTGATGAAATAATTAAAGAGGGGGGCTTGGTGAAGGGGGCGCTCATTTGCCGCAATGAATTCAAAATAGAAATAAACCATTCCTAGTGTACTTTCAGATGCTAATGCACAGTTCCAAAGAGCTGTATTGAATATTGAAGAGCACAGATTATTTATTGAATTACTTTTTATTTAGTTCACAAGGGAGAATTCATCATGTTGAAATGATGAAATGTTCCGTTTTTGTGTTGTCACATTTCCAAAAGATGACTGTCAACAGAAAAAATATTCTCAGGATTTTTAAAAGTTAATTTTAGTGTCTTGTGAAGCATATTCTTTGCTATATTAACTTAGAAATTCATGAACTATGAAAATTCAAGATTTTTATGGTATATTTGTAGAAATGCTAAATGAAGTAGAGATGCTTCATATTGGTTTCCTATATGTGCTATAAGAAAGTACCATAAATTTAGTGGCTTAAAACTTCACACATTTACGTTCTTATGGTTCTGGAGGTCAGAAGTCTTAACATCAAGGTATTGGCAGAGCTGCGTTTCTTCTAGAGGCTCCAGCAGAAAATGCCCTTGTCTTTTCTTGCTTCTAGAGCTCACAGGACTTATCTGGCTCCTTCTTCCATATTACAAGCCAGCAATGTAGCAAGTTCCAATACTTCTCTGATTCTGACCTCTGCTTCTGTCCTCATATTTCCTCCTGCTTCCATCTTATGCGGACCCTCATAATTACGTTGGACTCATTCAGATACTCCAGAATAATCTCAAGATCCTTAACCAAATCTCATCTGAAAAGTCTATTTTGCCATTTAAGATAACACAGTCACAGTTTCCAGGGGTTAGGTCATGGACATCTTTGGGGTCATTATTCAGTTTACCATAGTCTGCCCTCTATCCAACCCCCAACATTCACATCCTTTCTACATGCAAAACATATTCACCAGATCCCCAAAAGTCTCAACCCACTATAGCATCATCTCAAGTCCAAAATCTCATCCAAATATTATCAGTTTAAAAGATCCAATCTCATTTAAATCATCTAAATTAGGTATGGTTATAATCCATGCTCCAGCAAAATTCTGTGTACCTGTGTACCTGTATCTGTGTACCTGTGAATCTAGAAAGCAAATTATATACTCTGAAAATGCATTGGTGGGACAGGCATAAGATAATAGGTGTAGACATTCCCATTTAAAAATGGAGAAAGCGAAAGAAGAATAAAAGGGTCACTAGTCTTGAGAAATTTAGAAATCCAGCTGGGCAAACTCCATTAGATTTCAAAGCCTGAGGATAATTCTCTGTGGCTCGAAGCTCTGCCCTCTGGGCCCGGTTCTTCATCCTAAGAATTGTATATATACATTTTTTTTTTCCCCAGAAAGATGAGCACCTATGTTTACCTCAGTGTTTTTTTAGCCCATTTCCTGTCTGTAGAATGTTGAGCGACCAGCAGCCTTTTTGAATTTTATTCTTGCTGTGCCTCTTCCAGTCCAAACTGGCAGTGTTTCTATCTACTGATACAACATTCTTAAAAAAAACAACAACAAAAAACTTGTGGTTCTCCCCTCTATGTCCCTGGGACTCACTCTACTAGAAAACAGGCTGTTTCACAGAACTTTTCTGGATAATCGCAACTACTTTTTTCGCCACTGCTGAACTGACACAGGGAATCCATGAATCACATTTCTAATCTCTTCCAAGAACTTTCTGTATGACAAAATATTATTTTATTATTTGTTTATTAGTTTCAAGTGTACAAAGCAACATAATAGTTAGACGTTTACACCCCTCCCTAAGTGATAGCGCCCCTCTCCCAAGCTACTACCCCTCTGACATCTTATGTAACTGTTACAATTCCATCAATCATCTTCCTTATGCTATACTCCACCTCCCGTGACTAAATATATATATATATTCTTATAGTTGACATACAGTATTACCCTACTTCAGCTTCAGTTGTACAGAGTGTTGGTCATGCACAAAATATTCTGAGCCTTTACACTCAAATTTGCTTACTCTACAGAGATTGCTTTCCTAAAAGTGAATCTTCTAAATTTTAGTGCCTTTTGCAATCTGCATAGGCTGAGAATTGTCCCCATCATCAATTCCCGGTTCCTTTTAGCTTAACAATTCTTTGTTCCATTTAGAGACATACATTTTATTATGAGCAGGAAGAAGAAACTAGGCTACTCCTTCAACACTTTGCTTGGAAATCTCCTCAGCTAAATATCCAAGTTCATCACATACGTTTCTGATTCCACATAATTGTAGGAAACAATTTAGGTAAGCTTTCTGCCAATGTATAATAAAGATTTCCTTTCCTCCAATTTCCAATACTGTCATACCTCGTTTTATTGTACTTTCCAGATATTGTTTTATACAAATTGAAGGTAACATCCTCCGTCAGCAAGATTATGATTCTCTGAAGGCTCAGATGATGGTTAGCACTTTTTAGCAATAAAGTATTTTTTAATTAAGGTTTGTATGTTGTTTTTATAGACATAATACTATTACACACTTAATAGACTACGGTATAGTGTAAACATAACTTTTATATGCTCTGGGAAATCAAAACCTTTGTAGGCCTCATTTTATTACAATATTCACTTTAATGTGATTTTCACTTTATTGAGATACTTACTTTATTGCGGCTGTCTGGAACTGAACCCGTGGTATCTCCAAGTATGACTGTAACATGTTCCTCATTTCCTTCTGAACCCTCACCAGCATCTCCTTTTACATTCATATATCTACTAACAGTCCATTTATAATGAGTGAGATATTCTCTTAGACAATATAGCCTTTTTCTACCATATTCCTCACAAGCAGGGCATTTAACATCCATATTTTCACTAACGTTCTGCTCAAGGCAATCCAGGATTTATCTGTCATGATTCTCAAAATCTTTCCTACCTCTGCCCATTATCAATTCCAAAGCCACTTCCACATTTCAGGTATGTGTTACAGTAGCATCTTGCTTCCCAGAACCAAAATCTGTATTTTCCACTTGCTAATATATAATAACAAATTACCATGATTTTAGAGCTTAAAACAACACAAATTTATTATCATATAGTTATAGGGATCAGAAGTTCTAAAACAAAGACATGGGTAGGGCTGTGTTCTTTAAGGAGGAAGTTCCTTATCTTTTTCAGCATCTGGAGTGCACCTCTATTCCTTGTTATGGTGCTTTCTTCCATCTTTACAGCCTGTAGCATAGCACCTTCAGTCTCTCTTTCTGACTTCAGCTTCTACCGTCACATCTCCTCTCTGACTCTAACCCTCCTACCTCTTCTCTCCCTTGTGAGGACGCTTTTGATTACTTTGGGGCCACCCAAAATAATTCTATAAGAATCTCTTTATCTTGAGACCTTTAACCTAATTCACATCTGCAAAATCCCTTTGCCTAAATTTAAAGTAACATATTCACAAGTTCTAAGGATCAAGAAGTGGACATCTTTGTATGTAATTGTTGAAACATTTCATTAGATTTATGCACATTTTTCAATTGATTATGATTCTTGTTAGCTCTGTACATTTTTCTTAAACAGCTAATACTAATAGGCTCTTAGATTTGGGACTGTGCTGGCTACTCAGATTGTGTAATCTGATGCATGAATTGTTTGTTACTGGTCTTCAGTAAGCACAGAAACTGGGAGTAAGTGCTTTGAAAATTTTATGACAATTGTGCAAAATGATTTCATGTCTGTTGAATCTGATAATATAATTTGGACATGTAATTTTATATCTTTTTGCAATTTTAAGTTATTTCTTCTGTGGTGTTTTACAAAAGTTTTGGTTTGTGGGCTATTGGAATAGCAGAAATATGGCCTTTCATTATAGATTGTTTGAGAAAGACTGGTTTAGGAGATATTTTGGAGTCTGAATCATATGGTCTGAAATGTAGTTCTGTCCATTTGAAAGAAGACCACCTTTTCTTCACCTTGGGATTTTCACTGCATATTGCATATCGATGTGTTTCATCCTTATCATACAGATTATGAAACAGAGTAATTAAAACATAGTGCCTGGTTTAAAGTAAATGTTGAGTACATGTAGTTGCCATTCTTCACTTTTTTGATGGCTGTGTATTAAGGTTCATACTAGTATAAACCAATACTGTAGAAGTCACTGAGATGGATATCAGTGAATTCAGCATGGGCAAGCACAATGTTACACGTAAACTTTACTTCTTAAAATTTTCCCATACTTATACTTTTCTTTTTTACTTGGTTTATCTAAAGAATAACATATCTAATATTACAGTTTTAAAATATTGTCGTTTCCTCTTTTCCATAAATTTTTCAGTCTATTTATCTACACTTTTGTTAGATGAAGACAATGCATTAAAAATACTTATTAAAATTATGGACAGTAAACTAATTCATATTTGTTTGCTTAACACAGTAGAATGCTAAAAATTCTTGTTGGCTTTCACATAGCGACCTAGCACTGTAACTAGCCTTAATGTCTCTCAAATATCTTCTGCCATCTAAATGGTTTATGGTTCTTCCTGGTGTACCTACCTTGATTAAAAGAAAAAAAAAAGATTCTCTCAAAAATGTGATTTTTTTAAAGATAGGCTTTTCTATATACTATTTCCCTGTAATATTATGGGTGTGCTATCAAGACTAAACATTTCCTCCCCTGAAATGAAACCTTAATGATAGGACTGATGTCATGAACCTTGGAGGACGTATGATAAGAAGGGAGAAAAAAGAAAATGTTAGCTGTAAACTCCATACTCATTAAAGTAGAGATTGTGTAGGCACAGACTTTGGAGTCAGGGAGGCTTGCTTGTCAGTGCAGTATTCACACTGATACCTTGAATAGGTTTCTTAGTCTCTCCTTAAACGTAAATTATAGATAATAATTTGTACCTCAAGGGATTACTGAAGGGATACAGGAGATGGTGCATTAAAGTGATTAGGGAAGTGTTTCACACTATTTTCATAATAACGTAGGTTTGCTCTTAATGCTATGTTCTTTACTACTTGATAATAATCACTTTTCAGTTATTAGAAAATAGATGTCATGTATAAAGGAGAAATTCACTGGATATTTTTTTGATAATAACAATTAATGTATACTTAGAAAAAAATGAATTGCATTTCATCAAAGATAATTAAAGCAGGAACCTCTGGAGTTATTGGAAATTCAGCTTTCACCATTTTAGTAAGCTAATGAAGTTCAGGTTATTACAAGAAAACAGAATGGAAATTGCTGGAATTTTCTTCCTTATTTCCTTACAGAAAAATCAATCTGCAACTTAAATAATTCTAAGCATCTAATAAAAGAATACCACTGATGCTTAATGAACTGTTCTAAATTGGCCAGATGGGGAAGGACACTCCTAAGTAGTAGAGCTCTCTTTAATCATTTCTAATATTATTTAGAGTAATGTCCATGGGGTCCTATTAGATTAGGCTCTAGTGACTTCTGTAGTTAGGTCTTTTTAAATTTTACTCAAAAAGTTACTAATTATCTCTAATGCTAAATAATTAGAACTTCATATGCTTAAAAATAGTTTTAAAATTTTAAAATTCAAATTTATACTTAAAAAAATCTTGATTTCTTTCCCCTTTCGATAGTATTCCTTAAAAAAAGAAGTCACCTTCTTGTGACTCACAGCAACAGTTAAATCTATTGGTGCATTCAAAATCAGGGATTTAGGAGTTTTAGATTTAAAATCAGGGGATTCAGAGCTGAAAATGATTCTAGAAGTAAGTAACTTGTGAGAATTAAGCCAGTGTGTGTCTTTTTACACTATACAATGCACTTTCTTACACAATTTTCAAAACTGGGTATTTTATCTATGAGTTTACCAAAGAAATCAAAGTATACAAGTAAGTCTCATCATAAACTTTTTTCATCTATCCAGAGAATATCATTATTGAGAACTACTTTAATTCTTGGTTTATTTGTGAGGTTCAAAGGTTACTATATTTGGATGACTTCCATGGTGACACTACAATATTACAAAAAGTTATCTGTGCGTTTTTATCAAAGGATTAAAATTGTATGAAAAGTAAAGGATGTGCTAAAAGCAAATGATGTAAACTCCATTTAAGTTTGTTTATTTCTTTCACCAATTTTATGTATTGCATGGTTAACCTGTTTTCAAGTATCTTTTCTACATTTATTATTTAATTATTTTTATACGAAGTCCCGTTTTAATTTTTGGATAATATTTTCCTTGTCTGGAAAAATGCTTCAGTTTATCTGTCTTTAATAAAAGTTTTTGTGGGTGACTGAACTCCCTAAAATACCATAACTTTATTTGAAACCACTGCATCTTTCATTGTTAAAGAAAAGAATAACATGTATTAAAAACAGAATCCAAGTGCAAGTAATAAGGTTATGATTTAGGGATTCATCTTTAATATATATATTATTTTACATATGTACTTCATAGTATTTCAATTAAATATTAATATGTTAACATTTCTAATACATAATATGTATTATTCAATTGAATGATAGATAATACATAATATGTAATTATTCAGTTAAATATGAATATATTATTAATACTAATATATTGATATTTAATTGACATACTATAAAGTATTTCATTATTTTAAAAATATGGTTTCATCCTATAATATTAACATTTCTTAAGTTGCTATTTATTTTTTACAATAGATACATATAACTAAAGTAGTTATTATGTTGTTGAAAGTACTTTTTTCAATTGAGATCATATGGTAGATTTTTTGGCAATTACTGTGTTCACCACTTCTGAAATAGGAGTTTAATTGACTAGTATGTAGTCTGGAGTTAGATTAATTTCTCTTCTGGGATTATGTTCAAAATTTTGATGTCTGCCACCAGATGGTAGTGATACTCTTTTTGTTATATGACCAGCTGTGTAGGCCACGTTTTGAAATTTGAGTAATGTATGGAGCCTTTTTAAACAAAAAAATAAAAACCAAACCAAATAAAAATCCTCCCAAATCCTAGAGTGAACTTAAAGTAGTATAAACGTGGAATTAGATATTCACATCTCTTAATTTATAAAGAAATTTAAAATAAGTACCATAAAAACCCCACAAAAACAAATTATTGAAATTAACATTAATTTGATTGATAATGTTATTTTGCTAAAATTAAATCATTGCATATGATATAAATGTGGCAGTGATTGCTTTAGCTCGGGGTCTTTTGTGTTTGGAAAACACTCATCACGATGCCCTTGTGTTGAGTAAATTCTACCAACTAGGCAAATCACAACCATTGTGGGTTCTGGTCAGTTCACCTTTGTTTAACATAAGTATACTCACAGTTAGTAGGCAGGGTCTGCCTTTGTTCTTTTTTTCATTAGCTTAGAACAACAAAAGTCGAGTAGTAAGCATTATTATTGTTTTAGAATACAAGCTAGCTGTATTAACAATGACACAACTAACTTATCTTTAATCAAAATATTTACTTTCAATAATTTCTAGTTTAAACACGGTGATTGTTTTATGTATACTAATAAAACAAATTCCAGTTAGTAGAAGATAAAAGAGAAATCTTAGCTACTATGAAATCAGTGCTGTAGATACTACCTCAATTTATTAATTTCTTGCTGTTAATGAAAAAGGGTGGGTTCGGGAGTTTCCGCCATGTTCCCATGTTTTACTAAGGCCCAGCTTGCCAATCCTGGTTTCTTTATTTACATGTAATGCTTTGGGACTTGCCTGTAGGGGTGGGTCCAAGCTGCCTAACTATATTTTCCAAATTCCTTTCATTAGCATCTTATCTTTCCTTTGAACAGTCCTCTGATCTTAGTTGGATCTCTTCTCCAATAGTGTGGAAGTGACCACAGATAATTTAGAGCCTTTAAAGAGAAAAGGGGAAAGGTCCTAGTGTTTCTTGAGTAGTTACTTATATGCCTGATGACATCCTAGGTATTTCCAGGAATTTTCATTACTTCTTGCATCAGCCTGGTAAAATCAGTGTCGTTTTTTTTCCATTTTACAGATGAAAAAAGAGAGACTTAGATCACATAATAACAGGCCTAAGGTGAATTAAAGTAGTAGATCTGCCGCTCTTAAGGGAAACCTGGGTAGAAATTACTGAAATGGTCTGTTGCTAGTATATCAGCCACAGAGAATGTGTAGGAAATGGGAAGAGAGTAAAGGACTAAATCGAAGGTGAGGGAAAGGGCGAACTCTCAACATTAAAACAGAGGAACAGGAGTAAACAGAGGAGAACCAAGTACTTTTACAGTCAGGATTTAGTACCTTGTCTGGTTTGCATCACCTAATTGTTAGCCATACCAGCTATTTACTGACTTGCAAACATGACATACACAAATTCATTAACACTCAAATGAATGAGTTAAAATAAAAATCTATTTTCTCTATTAGATCGCTAATGCATGTGAATACCCAAATTTAGCAACTCTTTGTTTTATTCTGTTTGGCAGTAAACTCAAGCCTTAAATGTATTTTTCCTCTTGTACTTTCTATCTCAGTGGATACTTAGCAACTTTTTTTAAATAGGAAAAATGGAAATTAAAACTAAATTTAAAAATCAAAGTAATGTCAGGAAGAATACTGAGTTTTTATATGCTTGAACCAAGACAATTAACAAAATCTTACGTAGTTTAATTCAAAAATTTCAAGGGAGGAATCGTAGGAGTTTCACTCATAAAACTATTTTGGAAAATATAGAAAGTTTATCTGAGCTGGTGACCAAAAAAATCCATCATATCAAACATGAGAATGCCTAGGAAGTGACAGAATTGCATTTGCTTCGGAAGCCCTCAACTAGCAAACTAATGAAAGCTTGTCAAAGATCTGAGATAAAGGATTGGGGCATGTCAACACACCTGCTTGTCTGTTTCTTGTCATCCTGTTGGAAGTTAAAAAGTTATGCTTTGTTTTAACACAATTAAGAAGGAAGGCCAGGAAAAGTAACAGAGAATCTAACCCGTGACTTTTCTTTCCTTCTGATGTAATTCTCAGTCCTTCTGTAACACCGCTATCTTGACTTCAAGGCTGTGCCTACTCAGTCTTTGCTTTATCTTGTTTTCCTACCTCAGCTTTAAGTGTTGCTGTTTTTCAGGGCTTGGTCTTGAGACATCTCCTTTCTTCTGCATTTTCTCCCCAGGTGATTCTACCTGTCTCTATGGCCTTAGATATTATCAATATGCTGACAGTACTCAGATTTGTATCTTCAGCCCATACCTGTTCACTGAGCCCTATTCTCAGATCCAAGAATTCTCCTTGGTTTCTCTATTCTCAGATCTGCCCTTCATACTCTGTGCAAATCTCTTTTTCTTGCTCTCTCACTCTTCACTGAAGCAACACTCTAAGCTAAGCAGAACTAAGATACAGTTTTTGGAGGAACTCAATTGTAATTATTTATTAGGTTATACTACCTTTTAAAAGTATAGTTTAAAAATTAATGGGCTTCAGAGAATGTCATTTCTACTGATCAATTATTTTTACAAGTCATTTTGTGCTTTATCATCCCGAGTATGGATAATTGTTGTCATATTATTATCTGGGCAAGGGAATTGAAAGGGAGAATAGAAAATATGATTGATTTTTTAAAGATCTCCTGCAGCATGTTATTTAAATTTAAAAATGAAAAAGATGTGTAAATTACTTGAATAGGATGTTATTACAAAATATAGCTATTATTGTAAATGTACTATGGAGCCCTGTGGTAATGACTGAGATAGTAATTTTATTCCAAACTGCAGTTTTCAATGGCTTATTTAACACAAACTCCCAATTACACTGTTGACTGAAACTTTTCAAGCTTGTTTTCATCCCCAAGGGGACTTTTTTAAAGAGATGGGAAAAAAATCTCTTTAGCTAACTTATTGAAGCATGGCAAAAAGAATTTTCACCCAACTATTAAAAATTTCAGAATATTTTTGTAGCTTGTATATTTTTAAATAGTTTCCAGACTTTATCCTTCACAGGAGCTTGTTTCCCAGAAAGCACAGGCTCTATATTTTAATAAAGTATTCAAAAATTTAAAATAGCTGAACATGATTGAAACTTGAAATTTAAATTGTGCAAGATATTTTCTTATTCAGTGTGGCTTCTATCAGACCAATTTTGTAAACAGATACTAAAAGGATGCTGATTTTAATTTATTTTCTTTTACAAACTGTTCTCTGTCAATAGATAAAGTGAGTTTGTTAATAGCAGAACTAGGAACTGATTTTGACTTGGGACTGTTCTTAGTATTCTCATTGGCATTTTTTGTCTTCATTTGTCATTATCAGTTTTTCACTACTCTCTCAGATACCCATTAGCCATGAGTACGTGGTTATTGTTCTTTGTGTGGCTCCCAGGAATTGTCATCACTATTCAGAAAGTCATTTATGATTAACTACACACATAAGAATGATACTTGATACCTGCTGATATAGGAGATTTTCAGGTGTTACTTCAAAATTCCTTATATTAAGACTGAGCTGGGTAGCAAGGTGGCTGATATGTATATGCTAAGATCTAGCTGAAGAGGAAATAACTGCAGGAGTAAGGAATGCTAGATAATGGTATAAGAAAAGATTTAGTTAGTGGAGCATGTCTCTAAAATTACTCTAGTGTGATCTGAATGCTTTGGTAGATTCCAGGGAACTGTTTACACACCTGTTTCTTCTCTCTGTGCTCAGAACTTGACTACTTTCCAAACTAGCCTCACAGGGCGGGTAGTTAGGTGCTGGCATGGAATGTGAGTGGGAAAGATATATCCATTTCCAGGACTGGCTCAGCGAAGCGTCTCACTTGTTTCCTTGGCTTTTCTCCTTTCCAAGTCTTGATGGAAATGAGTACAGTGACGATAGAAAGCACATGTAGAAGCTGACAGAGCCAGAAGATGGAAGGATCCTGGAATCCTAAATCACCATGTGGAGTACCCACTCCAAACAGTGGGCCTATGCATAAAACAGGAAGGGACATTCATTTTTGACTTTGTCCAAAACTATTGTATTAAGCCACCAAAATTTTGAGTATAGTTGTTATAGCAGCTAGCATGAGCTGTCCTAACTTCTTCAGCACTCTAATGTAGACCAGAATAATGCTGTCTTCTTTAAGGTAGACATTTATTTCTTATGTAAAAATCCTAAGTGGACCACTTGGGGTGGGTTACCGTAATTCACAAGGTAACAAAGGGATTCAGGAATTTGTTATGTTGCTTAAACATCTTGCCATCCATTATTCCATGGTATGCTCTTTGTGGTTTCATATCACTCAACACTACCATATCCATCTCTCAGCTACTCAAAGAGAAACAAAATATAAAGTATTCTCCTGTCTTGCAAAGGTAAGATCTGGATATTGTATATATCCCTTCCACTCACATTTTACTGGGGAGAATATACTCACAGAGTTACACTGAGCTGTATGAAAGGCATAAACTTGATTGTTCTATTATTATAAGGAGGAAGGGTGGAATAGATATTGTGGTACTACTAGCAATGCCTGTTGCACATTTTCTTGATGGTAACCTTTGGTGCATATCTGAGGACCTCACCACATGTGGACCAATGGAACTGAGCTTTTTCACTTTGTCCCGGAAAGGACAAAGGTACATTTTATCAGTTAGCAGTACTTCATCACCCACCTTTACTTCATGGCTATTCAGTTTAGATCTTGCTCCCGTGTTGAGATTGTTAGTGACCCAGCTGTAGCACTATGTTGAAAGCAAATACCACCATAGAGTTTAGAAGCCTTTCTCAAAGCACATGTGGGGCGATCAAAAACATACAACCTGTGAAAATGTATTACTCTTGTGGTTTCCCTCTACAAGTTCACCTGTCTCTTAAAACCAGCAGAAGCAGTTTTGAGGTGGACTGAGGATGGAATTGTTTTCTCAGGGTACAGTCTAAGATCACACTTTTTTTCTATTAAGGATATTTATTAATTTCATATAATTCATAACCCCTGAAGAAGAGAATGCAAAATTGCAGTCTGTCAGGATGAAGCCCTTTTTGTATGTTGGCCACCTTAGATTTAAGCTTCCTAAATCTGAGTGCAAAAATGATTGTTTAATTCTCTCATTCTACAGAGATTTCTAAAGGATCTGAAGGTGATAAAGTGATCAGTAGCTCAAGACTGGTAGAAAGGAAATACTGTGGGAACATGAAGGAGGTGGACATTTGTTATACAATTGGATTTAGAGCAGGAAAGTGTTTTAGGTATATCTTTTCTTTAGTGTTCTCTGGTGGTTTGATGAGCTTCATCTTTTAGAGGAGAAATGTTATTTTATTTAAGATATAAGTGACATATAACATTATATTAGTTTCAGGTGTCCATAATGATTTGATATTTGTGTATTTTGTGAAATGATCACCACAGTAAGTCTAGTTAACATTTGTCACCACACATAGTTACAATTTGTTTTTCTTGTGATGAAAACTTTTAAGATCTCCTCTCTTAGCAACTTTCAAATACACAATGCAGTATTGTTCACTATAGCCACCATGCTGTACATTACATCCCATAACTTATTTATTTTATAACTGTAAGTTTGTATCTTTTGACCCCTTTACCCATTCACGCACCCCACCCACTGCCTCTGAAAACCACCAATCTCCTCTCTCTATCTATGGGTTTGTGGGCTTTTTGGTTTGTTTTGTTTTAAGATGCTACATGTAAGTGTGATTATATGGTATTTCTCTTTCTCTAATTTATGTCACTTAGGATAATGCCCTGAGTGTCCATCCATGTTGCAAATGGCAAGATTTCGTTCTTTATTGTGGCTTAATAATATTCCATTGTCTATATATACCACATCTACTTTATTCATTGATCCATTGATGGATACTTAGGTTGCTTCCATGTCTTGGCTAATGTAAAGAATGTTACAGTGAACATGGGGGGATTGTATATGGTTTTGAATTAGTGTTTTTAATTCCTCTGGATAAATACCTGCAAGTAGAATTGCTGGATTATATAATAATTCTTCTCTTTTTTTTTTTTTTTTTTTGAGGAACCTCCGTACTGTTTCCTACAGTGGCTATTCTAATTTACATTCCCACTAACAGTGCACAAGGGTTCCCTTTTCTCCACCCCTTGTTATTTTTAATGTCTTTTTGATAATAGCACATCTAATAGATATGAGGCAGTATCTCATTGTGGTTTGACTTGCATTTCCCTGGTGATTAGTGATATTGAGCACCTTTTCATGTACCTGTTGGCCATTTGTATGTCTTCTCTGGAAACATAGCTATTGAGATCTCCTCCCATTTTTTTAATTGGATTGTTTGTTTTGCTATTGAGTTTAGAAGTTCTTTATATATTTTAAATATTAATCTCTTATTAGATATATGATTTGTAAATATTTTCTCCAATTCTGTATGTTGCCTTTTCATTTTGTTAATGGTTTTCTTTACTGTGCATAAGCTGTTTAGTTTAATATGGTCCCATGTGTTTATTTTTGTTTTTGTTGCCTTTGCTTTTGGTGTCTAACCCAGAAAAACTCATTGCAAATGTTGATGTCAAGAAGCTTACTGACTGTTTTCTGCTAGAATTTTTATGGGTGCAGGTGTTACATTCAAGTCTTTAATCCATTTTGAGTTAATTTCTGTGTATGGTGTAAGAAAATTGTCTAGTTTCATTCTTCTGCATGTGGCTGTCCAGTTTTTCTAACACCATTTGTTGAAGAGACTGTCCTTTTCCCATTGTATATTCTTGACTCCTTTACCATAAATTAGTTGACCATATATGTGTGGCTTTATTTCTGAGCTCTCTTTATTGTTCATTGATCTCTCTGTCTGTTTTTATGCTAATACCATACTGGTTTGATTACTATAGCTTTCTAATATAGTTTCAAATTAGGAAGCATAATGTCTCAAGCTTTGTTCTTCTTTCTCAAGATTGCTTTGACTATTTGAAGCCTTTTGTGGTTCCATACAAACTTTATGATTGTTCTATTTCTGTGAAAAATATCACGGGTATTTTGATCGGGATTGCATTGAATCTGTAAATGGCTTTGGTTAGCATGAACATTTTAACAATATTAAATCTTTCAATTCATGAGCACAGAATATATTTCCATTTGTGCCTTTCTTTTTTTTAAAAAAATCATTGTCTTATAGTATTCAGTGTACCAGTCTTTCACCTCCTTGGGTAAATACATTCCTAGGTATTTTACAGAAATGTTATAGTATCACAGTTTAGGACTGATGATTTAGATATATTATTCTTGAAGTAAGTACTATGAATTGCAATTATAACTCCACATTTTTCGACCACTGTAGTGGAGTGTGATCGTTCCAGTCCTGATTGTTGTTTATGCTTGGCTAGGTTTGCTTCACTCTGTTTGATATGCTTTTCTTCTCCATGGACATGTCTTAACTCGCTGTAGTTTAGGACCCCATCTGTAGCAATGGATTCTTAACTCCAGTTCAGATCCTGATGACTCTTGCTGCTCCAACTTTGCCAATGCACAACCCTCCTTTCTCATCTTAATCCCATTACTATGTTCTGTAAACAACCATGAGAAACAGTAGAATTCAGTGAGTTTGTTCATGGTAATTTTTTTTTCTTTTTTTTTTTTTTTTTATGAAACATAGTTGTGTGGATAAGATGATGAATTGGAAACAGATCGTGTCCATGCATTGGAGACATCACAAGTCAGGGCAAAGGAAGTTCAAGGGAGGTGTTGTACAGGAGGTGTATATAACAGAAGGTCTTTGTTTTTACTCTCTGCTAATACACATGTAACTTTTGGGAAATTACTCAGGTTTTTCAAAATAAGAATATAATACAGTTCCTATATATTATCCTGCAGTTCCTTCCTACTTGAAGCAAAACAATTGCTTTAAAATACCCTAGATCTGAAACACCATAAATGCGTGTGGCTTAAGAAACTGAAAACACTCCATAGTAGGTATTTTCTAGAATATGTGGCGTAGTAGTCAGACTCATAATTAATTTCATACCCCTGAATTCTGTTAACTTAAGTTTCCCACTTCCAGAATTATTCACTGTCTTTGGATTTAATTAAGGAAACTCACTTATACGGACTCTTGTCTGTTACCAATACAAGCTACATATATCTGATACCCCACTCTCCTGAGCACTACTGATACTCCCCTGAGATAGAACAGACAGATTGTGTCTTTGTACAGGTTGGGTTGCATTAGAAACTTCTTGATCTTCACCTCTGTGATTCTGGTACATAATTAGAACTTCACACAAATTAGAATTCTGAAATTCTACAGAATTCTAGGGAGTAAAAATCAATGAAAAATAACCTGGCATTCAGTAATTACAAACAGGAGTGCTAATTTTCATGATGGCATCATGTGATCAAACAGAGAAGAAGCCACTAACACTTGTATTTTAAGAATTTCCCAGTAAATTACAGGTTTGACAAATCTCAGAGTTATAAGGATGTAAGATGACTGTATTTTCAGTCATCCTCAGATTTGTGGAAAGCCAGCTTCAAGATCATCATTGTTGATGAGGAGGAAATAAAATTGAAAAAGAAAAGAAATTTGATAGCAATTTTTTCAAATAGGGCTACAAGAAGCAGAAATAAAGGTTAGTGTGGGAAAATTAAAAGTGGAATAGTTGAAATTTAAGCCTTGTTAGGGGACATCAGAGCATATGGGAGAAACAATTTTTAAAAAATAGAGTTGTTAGTAAAAAGTAAGTGGAAGAAGGGACAAAATATTTTGGAATAGTGTGAATTATTATGTATGGGAAAGAAGAATGCAGAGGGCAAACATGTAAATGAAAATTGTTCATGATTTTTCTTCTTTAAAACTTGGAAGATAATGATGGCCCAAATTAAAAACTGGTCATTAAAGGGGGCGGCCAGATGTCTCAGTTGGTTAGAGCGTGAGCTCTGAACCACAGGGTTGCTGGTTCTGTTCCCACAGGGGCCAGTGAGCAGCGCCCTTCACAACTATATCGAATACAATGAGCTGCTGCTGAACTGCTGGAAGGGCAGCCGGATGGCTCCCTTGGTTAGAACGAGAGCTCTCAACAACAAGGTTGCCGGTTCAATTCCCGCATGGGATGGTGGGCTGCACCCCCTGCAGCTAAGATTGAAAACGGCGACTTGGAGCTGAGCTGCGCCCTCCACAACTAGATTGAAGGACAACGACTTGGAGCTGATCTTGGAGGAACACACTGTTGCCCAATATTCCCCAATAAAATTAAAACAAAAACAACAACAACAAGAACAACAAAAAGACCGGTCATTTAAAAGGAATAAATAAAAGGCATCTAAGTCTTAGCTAGAAAGACATATTTTACCTGACTGTTAAGTGGGCCTGGTTACTGGTTATGAATTCTCTAATGTATGCCCTTGAGTGATGCTTTTCTTACCAAGAGGAGCCTTTTGTGATAGTTACTTTATTTATTTTTTAAGATGTAGAGAAGGCTAGGGAATGAAAGTACAATATTTCAGGTATTACAAATTTGCATTGAGAAGGCTCTCCACTAAAGCTGTATTGCCAAAGGAACTTTTCATCTCCGGAAGTGTTTATCAGTGCAGTTTGTTCCTTTAAACTCTATAAATCTGGTTCTTGTTTGTGTGGTGCTTTAATTATAGTGAATAAGCAAGGTCACCAGGGCTGAAGAGTCCTAAACAGTTTTCAGTGCCCTATTAGTGAAGATCTTTGGCTGAAAGTAATAGAACACCCAAATGAAAGTGGCTTACACAAGAAGGGTTGGTTTTGCTCACTTGAACTTCGGTCAGTTTAGCAGCTGGACAGGGCCAGAGCTCAGGGTTACATCTCCCATTTGCTTAGCCTAAACTTCAGGGTCATAGAAGGGCAGCTATAATGTTCTCCTATAGAATCGTTCAGAGATGGAGGGAAGGACTGAGGCCTCGGACTATAAGTCTCTTCAATTAGGAAAGAATCTGAAGGAGGATTGTAAGGGAAGACACAGACTCTTAAGTCTAACAAGTCACTTTTCACTCCATTGCCACACCTGCCCTAAAGCAGAGTTCTTTAAATGTAAATTAAACCACTTGGACCATGAAATCCAGCTTTGCCTAAATGTAATATCTGGATTCCACTTGAAGTTAATTTAAGATAACCACCTCTGTTAAATCGGATGATTTACACAATAGAGTAGCTCAAAATATCCTAGCTCTGGTGGCAGCTTTCCTGTTTTAGAGTAGTTCCTTTTGGGCCTTTATAAATGTTGCAGCTTTTAGTCATGAACAGTGCTTGTGGGAGATCTTAAGGCAAGAACATTGGACAATTTCATTCTTTTATTGTTGTTGTTTTCCTGGTGTGTCTTTATTCATGCTTAGAGAATTAGACTTAATAAACTATTTCATATGTATTTCCAATAGTTGGCATTTTCTTAGAGGGTTTTTTCCCCCTTTAGCGTTCATTTGGGGTTCTTTTGAAATAAATAGTGTCTAATTTAAACCTATTGGGAGTTTGTTGAATTGCTTGTTTTTAAATAAGTGAGAATCTGTAGTGCTGTACCTAATGCACTCTGGCAGGAATGGGTTAAGTCCATAACCTTTATGACGGAAAGGCATACAAAAGGTAAATTCTCAAAATGGATTCACAGTTTACCATTCATACCATATTCTTTTATAACATGAAAATAAATTGCACTTTGTATGCTAATAGTAAGTTCTTTTTTTACTAGTTATTCATGTAGAAGCATAATCAATCTTAGCACACAGAGTGGTTACTAGATATTGAGTTATTTCCAGAAGAGATTTATTAATGTGTTTTGCACAGAGAATTAAGCACATCCATGAAAACTATAGAAAGGGGTGATTAAACTTGAATGCATGGTTTGCAGTATTTTAATTAATCGTACACTACTGTGAAATCCTATACCAGCTAAAATTCATAATAGTCAAAACTTGAACATCTTTCTCTTTTCTGTCATTTTGGAAAATCATGGAATTTCTTTCTATCGTTTGTTTCTAACAAGGTGAACTTTTAATAGTTTAATGACTTAAGGCATTTCACATGACTCCATTAGCTAGTTCATTTCCCTCACCTGTTTTTAAACTGTTAATTTTTGAACGCTTCCTATCTTTTTTTATTTATGCATGTACAACAGTGAATGATAGTATCAAGTTTCTCATTAACATTCAGCATGGCTTTGAATCTAGGTCCAAGAGAATGAAAACCAGCTCCCTGAATATTTCTTTCATTTCTCAAGAATTAGAGTCCCATTTGCTTTTTGCATTAAGGACATGCACCTTTTGGAACTAGTGAGCATATATATATGAAGGATATATATATATAACCTTCCCATGATTTCATCTTGTTAAAAAATAGAAATAAAAACAAAACTTTGCAGTTAAAAATAAACAACACAGTATTGCCAAGTGATGAAAACATTGATGAGAAAAAAAAAAAGCTGCTGTTTCAGAATATAGATACAGCTACAATCTGTAGATTGTGGATTTGTTTTTGGAGGTTAAGGCATAGTAGAAGCTTGGAATTGTTACTTGCTGTGCTGTTCTAGATTTTTAAATAGTGTTATATGATCATTTATGTCAAAAGTTCCTGGTGAAGTAGAGAAGGGATGCAGAAGTTCCGGCCATGAAGACTAGACCATCACATGCAGATTGGGAAATGGGGATGTTAACTGTTTGAAGCCCCCACCTCCACCCCCCATCCTGTAATCTCAGCATACTGGATGAGGTGTGTAGTTTGGTATCTGACATGGAGATCTTGCAGGTAAGACCTTGAGATCTACTGACAGCTCCTGATTCCATTTGGAATGTTAATAAGTTTTGAAACTTTTAATAATTTCAATTTGGTTTAGATATAATCCCGCTTGTAGGATATCTTTAAACATGACATGACACCAAGCTGATAGTAATTGTTACACCAAGATGATAGTAATTCTTACACCAAGATGATAGTGATTCTTAAGCTTATTAAACGAAGAATAACAGAATTATTGGTGAAATAGGATAAGTCAAATATCTGGTACTTGAAATGACCAAATGCAAAGGTTTTAAGTTTCTCCTCACTGCCACCTTCCATTAAAAAATAGAATATGAAAATAAAATAACATTTAATCTTTTGAGTTAGTCTGATCTCTCAAGAGCCTGAATAAACGTATAAAATAAATGTAGCCCCATTCCAGTTACTTGTGGCTCACCAATTTTGGTGCCATACTTTTTCCCACTTTTGAGTTCCTTAGTAGATGTAAAAAATATTTTTCTCTGTTGTATATAATCTTAATTTTTAAAATAGTAATATCTATTTCTTTTTTGGTAAAAAGTGAATGCACTGATGCAATTGTTATTGACAAATCGAGTTTTTTTAATGGAAACTAAGTCGTGGTTAATGCTTTCAGCATTGAATCATGTATTAATATTTCTGTCTACATCATGTTCTGTTTGCTAACATTTTGGAGGTTAATTTTCATTTCCAGATGTTTCATTTTTATTTTCTGCCTTACTTTATAATTCATATTTTTTACCCTCAAAATCAGGATTATAAACAAGTGTTCTCACATTTTTTGCAAGCGTTTTAAAAGATATATCAGTAAAGTTGAAAATTGAAATATGTGTAAAAGAAAGCTGCTCCCGGTTCATACCCCTAAGAAGCAAGAACTTCCCTGCTAGCTGCTCCTAGCACAGACGGAGTGGTCAATGCACGGGGCTGTCATGAGCAAGGGGATGAGATAGTGCCTCAGGAGACACTGCTCTGTGAAGCCTGTCCTTAGGGAGTGGATATTGTTTTTTGACAGGTAACTTTTGCTTACTTTGCATCTACTGTGTTAAACGCCCCAGGGAGCAGGAGGCAGAATAGAGAAAAGTCCTCACTGTAGGTCAGGGCTCGGTTATATAGCAAGCATTTTGACTAGTTTCAAGTCAGTATAGCTCAGATAAGTGATAGTATGAAAGCATTTTGTGCTTTCACACTAGACCCATATTCGAATTACTTAGTACTTTCCCTCCCACACACTCTGCTTCTGGAAACTGCCTATTACCTCCTTCCATCCATTTGTCTATCTCCTTGAAAATGGTCTAGAAAGACGACAAGAAGCTCTCATCTATAATGCACATAGGATTGAGCTAAACATTTTCATGGAGAAAAAAGAGGAGGCAAAGTTCTGAAGAAAGCAGAAAATCAAAGTTAAATTTTAAAAGTTATCTGTAAAAAAGGAATTACTTTTAAGTGCCAGAGGAAGCAGTGAGAAACAATAAGTTAATTAACAGCTTGAAAGAGCAAATTAAGTTTTCTCTACGTGCACATTTTATGACCTAAACAAATACTTATTTTTATAACAGAAAGTTCTTTTGAAAATGTTTTACAGGTTGATGGGCATCAAAAGCCTCATGGCCAATATCATATTACTTGAAGGTTAAACAAAATCCCGAACTGCTAGTTGGGTTCTTAAAGTATAGAGTTATTCAGCCCTTATTTTATTTCATCCATTTATCAGCCTTGGCACCATGGAAAGTTAACAGGAAATATTTTTCTCTAGAGAAAACCAAATCAGATTTTTAGAAATCACTCACTCATGACCATTAACGATAATCACCAACATTAAAGCAAACTTAAGTGAAATATAGAACATGAATAGAAAAAGTCCAATTATTATCTTTAACTAGTTCTAAGAAAACTCGTCATTTTAATGAAATACCACAAAAAACAAAATAAAAAGTCATCATGGAAAATGAACTTGTGAAAGATATAAGTGGGTAGCATCATCCTATGCTTTTTTTTATATTTATTTTTGTCATACAAGTGAATGTCAATTTTGAAAAAGTTAAAATCCTGACTTGTACAAATATTTTTCCATGTAAAAATTCCAACATCATTGAGATAAAAAATTAATTTGCATTGTATCATGAATATTTACCCATCCGTTAAATATTCTTCTATGTAACTTTTCATGGCTGCATGAAATTATATTGGATTGGTCTTTGAAGATTTTGCTTAATCAGTTTTTTATTACTTAAATGTTTATGTTTTTCCTAGTTTTTCTCTACTGCAAATTATTATGCTGTTTTTGTGATGGTGGGTTGACTTTACAACACAACAATGTACCTTATTATTTTTTTGTTTTTATTCCTTAAAAAGTATGTTTCCTTTTCAGGATAAAAATACTGATATAAAAAAAATAATAACTTTTAATGTAAAGAGTTACATTTAATTTATCTTCTTTCTTAATATAAACCTAGGTTTCCAGGTATATATATTCTTTAAAATAAAAGAATAAATTATAGCTCTTTAGGGGTATAAGTTAAATATACTGTATGAAGAGTATAAAGGATGTCAGAAAATCCATATCAAAAATGAGATATCACCTCACACCTGTTAGGATGGTTATTATAAAAATATGAACAGATACAAGGGTTGGCCAGGATGTGGAGAAAAAGGGAACCTCTGTGCACTGCTGGTAGGACTATAAACTGATGCAGCCATTATGACAAACACTATGGAGGCGCCTCAAAAAATTAAGAATAGAATTAGCATATGATGCAACAATCTCTCTTTTGGATATAGATCCAAAGGCGATGAAGTCAGTCCTTTAAAGAGATATCTTCCCTTACATGTTCATTGCAGCATTATTCACAATAGCCAAGATTTGGAAACAGCCTGTGTCCATCAACAGATGAATGGATAAAAAAGAGGTGGTGCATATATACAATGGATATTATTCAACCTTAAAAAAGGTTGCCATTTGCAACAACCTATATGAACCTGGAGGACATTATGCTAAGTGACATACACATAAAGAAAAGTGCTATATGATCTCACATATGTGAAATCTAAAAAAGTTGAATACTTGAAGCAATGAATAGAATGGTAGTTACCAGGGGTAGGGAGATGAGGGAAAAGGGAGATGTTGGTCAAAGTGTGCACAGTTGTAGTAATGTTGGGTGAATTCTAGGGATATAATGTATAGCATGATGATTATAATTAGTAATACTGTGTTTTATGCTAGAATTTTGCTAAGAGAACAAATTTCAGATACTTTCAATACAGACGTACACAGTATCTATATGAGGAGATAGATATATTAACTAGTTTGACTGTAGTAACCTTTTCATTATATTTAGGTATATATCATATTGTACACCTTAAACATATATAGTTTTATTACAAAAATAAAATTCAAAATGTCAAGGAAAACAATTCTAGTGATTTTGTGCTTTAAAATACTGACCTTGGCTAGAAAGACCTATTTTGTTTGTTTTCGTCTGAGAAAACAAAGTTAGGAAACATTTTCTTCAGTCACCTTTTTCAACATTTTTAGGCAGAGTAATACAGTTTTTGTGAATTTGCAAATAAAGGAATGACTATTTTCCTTTTATAACAGGGAACATTCATCTTTTGTCTTAATAATTTTTCTTTGTGTATTTGTGTTTGTATGTTTCAGCATTTTTTTGAGTATCTGATTACATCTATGATCCTTTTTGTGTAGCTGCAATCACTTTTATTTATATTATTCTTTTAAAAATATTTTTATTAATAATGTAGCTAACATAAAGTTGGTTGAGGTGGGGTTTTAGGGAGTCACTAGAGTGGTAAGAGTTATGGTCACCAGGTTAATGTAAATTCTGGTTTGGTGCCAGTCTCAGAGCACACCTGAAGCCAGTCACTGCCTACCTGGGCCTTGCTGGACTCCTATAGTTTTCCAAGAAAGAGAGCAATGCAGGTGGTACTGGCTAGGGGTGGAGAAAGTGCCTCCAGCTGTGCATGAATTGGTTGGTGGGGTGTTCCCAGGGAGTCAGCAGGGTGGAGCAGTGGAGCTCACCAGGCCAATCAGATTCAGATTTGGCCTGTGGGGGTGGGCTCAACACAGGAAAGATAGCGCCCATCTGCTGGCTGCACGAAAGTGCACCCCTCATTAAGAAAATGCCTGCTGTTCTTGAGTCTACCTTCCTGAGGCCACACACCTCAGTCTGTCCCTGTTTGTCTCTGAGATCTCCCAAGTCACCGTTCCTCTGCGGGAGCCCTAGGTGAGTGCCTGTGAGAGGGTGTTTGTGTGAGGGCCGTTTAAGAGGACATCTGGGTTTCCCACAGCCTTCCATCCCACCTGAACAGTCAGAATCCTCACTGTTTTTAACAGCCAAATATTGGGGGCTCCTTTTCTTGGCACCAGTACTCCAGGCTGGAAAGCCTTGTTTGGGAGGCTGGAATCCCTCGCTCCTCCAGGAGCAACTAAGGCATCTGAGAAATCCTTCCACGTTCTCAGCCTTCACACGCAGGTGTTGGGCCTATTCTGTGCCTCCAGCTCTCCTACCAATACTGAGGTGGCTTAATAATATTTGCAATTGTAGGACTTCTATTTGGCTAGACTCCAGATGGTTCTCCAGGTTGATTGTCCTATAATTTAGCTGTAATTTTAATGTTTTCACGGAAGAACGCAGGCAAGGTGTTTATCATGTCCTCCATCTTGGATCTCTCTTATATTTTTATTCTGGTATCTGATAGAGGGGTGGCAGCTGGGGAGACCCAGAGATGTGCAGGGAAGGACTGAATTTTGTGGCCCCAGTGCACCAGCTGGAGGGACAGGAACCATTGTTGTCCCTGTGTGGAGCGTGACACACCCACTTTTATTTTCATATGTCTGCTTTCTCTGTTTTCTTAGACTGCCTGTATCTCTATTCTGTGTTTCATTTCCTAATAAGCCACATGCAAACTTTATGCTCCTGTTTTCCCTTTCTGAATTTATTCTTCTCTCTGCTGGCCCCAAATTCTAATTCAGCCACTATTTACTGAGCAATGCATACACTTATGGTGGAAGCTGCGAGGCAGTTGTTAAACTTTAACATGTCGGGAACAATCTTTCTGGGAGCTCATTTAAATGCAAGTTGCAGGACACTGTCTCATGAGTTTCAGATTTGTTAGGTCTGGGGTGATATCTGGAAGTTTGTTTTTTTTACAAATTGCCCTACATGATCTCCTGCGTGCAGTTCCTGAACTGAACTCTGGCAAGTGTTATATTCAAATGAATATGACACCTTAGCTTCCATGTAGTTGTTCAAATGTGAATTGCCTGTTTTGAGAAAGTTTCTTGAAACAAATAGATATTCGTGGGACCTTGAGGGTAAGACTTGGTGTGTATGAGAGAAGGCAATAGTTAATTTCAAGGAGAAACACAGACTGTGTTCCAGGCCCTGTCATCTTTCATCTTCACTGTTTGGTGCCACCTCTATAACTTCAGTTTAGGTGCACTATATTGACTGCCTTTGTCTGCTATTGTCTAGTCCTGGATGTGTCACTTTTCAGAAGAGTCACAGGACAGAAAAGAATGGATAAGAAATTACTTAAGTGGCATAGCTCTATAGTAAATGACCATACCATATATGAATACCAAATGAGAATACCATATATGATTGTATCTCTTCTCACCATGATCTACTATTTACTTTTAATAGGGCAGATGAAAGATACTTGTATATAAGGGAAATCACAAATTAGAGAAGGCTTGAAAGTGGTTAAGTACACTAATACTTGTTAAGTACACTAATCTGTTTTCATTTGACATTTTTTTAATATTGGCAACGACAACTGAAATTCAAGAAACAATGCTCAGTCTCTAAAAGTGCTTGGTTTTGAGAGCTCTTTTCAAAGTTTTCTTTTTTATTGCCAGTTGAATTTAAGCTCATCTAGAATTTACCACAGGAAATACTTATCAGGTGCTTTTACTACTGCTACTTTGGATAATTTTAGTTGTTAACAGAATATATTGACATTAGCTTTCTTATTTTTCTGTATTTTGTATGGGACAGTAATTATATGTTTAAAAAATATGTTTAAAAAAAGCTCATTTATTATCAGTGAACTGTTTTCAGTTATACATATTTTGATTTAGCTGAAATAATAAGCACCTTTACATCTTTGATGTAAAATATGAAAAACAATAAATGTCATGAATTTAAGTATCCAAACTGAATTGATTTATTCACAATTTACTTTTAGCTAGAAAGAAAAATAGAAGTAGTTGCCTAATACCTGAATAGAAACCATTGTAATAATGAAGAGAACTAGGCGTATATAATTGGTATTGATTCAAACAGTAAGAAACAAATATCATAATTTTATGGCTGTGGGTAATGCATTTTTCTTCTTAGAATATTAATGGACTTAGGATTCTTGTTAAGTGGGTGGAGAAAGCATCGAGGCTGAAATAGCAAAGTTGAAATAAGGTATTTAGGCTTCTGTTAAGAACAGACATGTTCTGGACATGACTTAGAAAACTGGAGCTTAGGAAGTAAATCATTGCTCTGTAACCTATAAAAAGCTAAGATATGGCTTTATCTGATTTCTGAAACATATGCATAGACTGCAACTAATCTAGATAAAATTTTATTTTTAAGTAATTTCTAGGCATTAAGTATTTCTTTTTTATCACAATATGTAAATCCACTATGAAAGACAAGGTAGTTCTTGGGATCTGTTAATTAAGAAACTGAGAAACTGAACGGAAGTCAGGAGACATGGATATTTGTATATTTCATCATGCCATCTTTAGGGGCCAGAACAGTCTTTGGCACATAGTGGTTTGTTTGTTTGTGTTTTGTCTTATGTTTAAAAAATTGTGGTAGAATACACATAACATAAAAAAAAATCATTATCTTAAATATACAATTCAGTGGTGTTATATGTATTTATATTGTTGTGTAGCCAATCTCCAGAAATTTTGCATCTTGAAAAACTAAAACTCTATACTTATTAAACAACTCATTTTCCCTTCTCCCCAGCCTCTAGCAATTACCATTTTACTGTTGTCTCTATGAGTTTGATTACTCTAGATACCTCATGTAAGTTGACTCATACAGTATTCCTCTCTTTGTGACTGGATTATTTCATTTGATCCTATCATTTTTGTCAATACTTTATGGTATTCCTTTTTCTAGTGGTCTCATTCCTACGTTTGAAATATATCTCAACCCCAATACTCTCTTTTATCTTTCTCCGATTATTTTTAAAAGGCATTATAATAGTTTTAATTCAGTAAAAAATTCTAGAATAAATGAATACTTCCACAAGGATATAAACAAATGCAACTTCATTTTTCTATAACTTCTATGGCAAGCCCTCATTCTGTTGGGGAAGAAAAACCATATTCTCAGTCATTTTCGAGGTTCCACTGGAGTTCTATCTAAGTTCTCAGGGGTTTAGGTAGTGTTAGGATTTTGGGGCAGCTATCATACTCTCAGGGTCACCCCTATGTGAGGGCATGAGAGAAGCTGATTGACCAGCTGGTCTCCAGCTCCCAGTGCAGGCAGGTCCCTACAGAGTTGGCCCTTTGGCTTTTGTTTCACCATGGCAGACTGAGCATGTGCAGCAGCCCCTCTCTCCTGCATCAAAATACTGAAAATGGCAAAACAGATATTTTAAATAACTAAAGAAGAGAGACATTTAAATAGCTAAGTTCAGAAGCATGTTTGAAAACTTTTGATGGAACAAGCAGTATTGAAGAATTTGCAAAAGATGGGACTGAATAAAAGAGATTGCAGCTCAGGATCTTGGTGGATGCCAGCTGCTGGGGAATATGGGGGTGGCACTAACTTCAAGTGCACAAGTGGGTGAAACTGAGAGCAGGAGTTATAGGTCTAAGCCAGGGCAATAAGGGGATGGTTTGTGGGAACAGGCAACCAGGTCCCATCCAGACTTCATAGCCCTCGCTTGGCTTGGCATGCTAACAGTGGTGTCTGTGTCTAGTTGAGAGCTACAAGTGAGGAAGCTTGGTTTCCGAATCCAGGTGGACATCTGATGTGTCTGGACACAGCCTGGAGGAATATGGTAGATGCAGGTCCAGGTGAAAAGCTTTGAGAGTGCCTGCGGTAGTAGCATTCCACCACTATCACGGAATATTCTGTCCAGATGCCAGCTGAGGTTTCTGCCCCACAAGCAGATACAGCATGCAGTGCCAAAGGGGACCTCCACTAGAAATATGAGCATACAATCAAGACTCCGCTGAGGAAAATAAAAAACAGTTGAGGAGAGCCAGCTTTGTAAAGTATAAAAATATCAAGTATCAAATGAATAAATATATTTTATGTAGATAGTAAAGTATAAAATAAACGCAAAGCCACTTTGGGGTAGAAAGGATTCATTCTGAGATATGAGCAAGTCTGAAAAGTTTTATAAATACATAAGCTAATTAGACTCCTTGCTTCTTCCTAATGAACTTGCTCTTTTCCTAGGGTTTTGCTCAGAAAACAGAGCACAGGTTGTTTTTTTCTGCCTTTTGTGGGAGGGTCTTTCACCATCTCATCCCCAAACCTGGGGTGACCCTACATCAGTTTTCCTTAGTATAGTCTGAGTTTACACCTGTTTTTCAGGTGTAATTATCCATAGTACACCTTGGATAATACATGCTATGATTAATGAAGGATTATGTGATGAACAAGGGATAGGACCCAGGGTCTCTTTCCTCAGGGGCCAAATGTCCTATGACTATCTACACACCTGCTGCTTCCCTTCAAACTCTCTGCCTTCCTCCAGGATGTAGAATCCTGTGTGGAGGATGGTTAGGTTTGGGATAGGTAGTTTAGTTCTTATTTCTCAGGTAGTCTGCCAAGTTTGTCTGTATGCTGTGTTCTTTTTTTCTTTTTCTTTCTTTTTTTAGATTTTATTGGGGAAGGGGAACAGGACTTTTACTGGGGAACAGTGTGTACTTCCAGGACTTTTTTTTCCATGTCAAGTTGCTGTCCCTCCAATCCCAGCCATGGAGGGTGCCGTTCAGCCTCAAGCCACTGCCCCTTCAGTCTTAGTTGAGGAGGGCGTAGCCCAGCTCCAGGTCCAGTTGCCGTTTTCTAGTTGCAGGGGGCACAGCCCACCATCCTGCATGGGAGTTGAACTGGCAACCTTGTGGTTGAGAGTATGCATTCCAACCAACAGCCATCCGGGAGCTCAGCAGCAGCTCAGCTCAAGGTGCCATGTTCAATCTTAGTTGCAGGGGGCAGAGCCCACCATCTCTTGTGGGAGTCGAGGAATCGAAATGGCAACCATGTGGTTGAGAGCCCATGCTCCAACCAACTGAGCCATCTGGGAAGGCAGTTCAGCTCAAGGTGCTGTGTTCAATCTTAGTTGCAGGGGGCGGAGCCCACCATCCCTTGCGGAGCTCGAGGAGTCCAACTGGCAGCCTTGTGGTTGAGAACCAACTGGCCCATGTGGGAATTGCACCGGCCGCCCTCGGAGCCAGCAGCATGGAGTTCCAACTGCCTGAGCCACCTGGCTGGCCCTATGCTGTGTTCGTTTAATGGGGCTCTTTTCTCTCCTGTTTTCTGCTAAAGCTTTACTAATCTTAGGCAATAAATCTTAATGACCAAGATGGTCCAAAAGGGGAAGAGCAAATAGGTAAAGGAATAGCGGTAATAAGTCAGTCAGTCTCTCTCTCTCTCTCTCTCTCTCTCTCTCTCATTCATTCACATATGCACACATGCACATGTGCTAGTATTCTAAACACTAGCCCATGACATCATAAAGTAGCCTTGTGACCTTTGGGAAAATCACTTAAGTACTCTGAGCTTTTGTGTCCTAATCTGAAAATCACTAGAACTGGAAGACTTTTCCGAAATCTCATTATAAAATTATCAAGCTTGGAGTATGAAGGAACTATGGTGATTAGTTAGCTCAACCTTCCATATAGAACTTCTTTCCAAATATCTTTACCATGTGGTTACCCAATCGCTGTAAGAACATTTTAAGGAATGGAATAAATGGAAGAGATAAGAATAAAAATTTCTAAAAAATGTAAAAGATGTGTTTGAAAAGGAATGGAAAATAATTCAGCAGCTATTGAATAAGTGGAAAAAGAAAAAGTATCACTAAGTAACCCCGTTTTTGGATCTCTATAGCATGAGCGTCCTGTCCTCAAGAAAACATGTAAGACTTGTTGCAGCTCATTGAAGAACAGACAAAATTAAACAAACAAACAAACATCAAAACTTGGCCTAGCATTTGACCCATAGTGAGTTCACAGTAAATGACAATTTGTTTTTACTTTTTGCTGTTGTGGTGATGGAAGTGGTGGTTCTGGAGGATCTGGGAAGTACACTATCTACCGGAAGCAAAAAAATATAGAGAAAGCAGAAAGTTATTTCCAGAATCTCCTACACCGTACCCAAAGCTCTCCCCTGGATTTTCTGGTTATGAGACAATAGTTTCCATCTGATTAGCTCCTAATTTTAATGCTCCACTTTGAAGCATCACCACATGTTAAGGTAGTAGAAAGCTTCTATCCCCATAGATTTTTGCTTCTAGGACACCAGTCATAGGCTGTGCCCCGGTTGGAGTCCCAGACCGAGGTGATCTTGTTCCCCCCTTGCTCCAGCTGTAGATTCCTCCCTGTCTTACGGACCCTCTTACAGAGTCATCAGCCTCTACCTCCTGGGTTCTTTGCATCTTTCAAGGCAGAATTGTGGCCTCAATTGTCTTGGGGTTGTGTTGGATCACATTTTCCAATTTTCCCAAACTTCGTATTTTTCTTAGATCTTTGGGTCTTCTTGAAAATAGTCATTTGCTCTCTCCTCCACTATAAATGCAAAAGCCTCTCTCTTACCTTCATGGTTCTCCTTCTATTCAGATTTTTATTTTATTTTGGTTCAGTTGTATTTCTCCTCTCTCTCTCTCTCTCTCTCTCTCTCTCTCTCTCTCTCTCTCTCTCTCTCTCTCTCATATGTGTATCAACAACCTATACCTGTGTGCCCTGCTTTGCAGAAAATCAAGACACAGAAACACATACTTATAAAATAAAACAGATAATTTAGGAAGTGATTACCGGTATTATAAAAAAGTGGTTTTTGCTTCCCAGCACACTTATTCTAATTTACTTTTAACAGTGTGCTTCCCCTGTGTATTTAAAATATAGTTTAACTTTCTCTAAATGATTGATTTTATACCTACAAAGTAATATACTGAATGAATACAATTATTTTTTTTTTTCAGATGAGCACATAGTCCCAAGGCCATAACTGCCTGAGAGATAGAACTGAAGGTGTGTGTTAGTCATGAAACCCCCAGTGGTGGGTGAGCTGCCATCCCTTCTTGCTACTCACTCCACTGCCCCTCCCTGCCATGTCCCCAAGCCCTTTCCTTGGCAGCTCTGCGGTGACTCACACATTCGCAGTGACAGTCATTAAGACATCCTGCTCTGGGGCCTCTGCCCTGATTGCGTTCTTCCTTCCCCTCCACGAGCAGCAGCAAACCTCACCACACTGGAGCCACCATGCCAGAGCCACCTCCTGTCACAGTGGTCCTTGGCATGCCTCCCTTGAGCTGCTCCTCCTAGTGGGCTTTGCTTCTGCTCTGTGGCAGCCCACACGGCCCAAGACACTTAGGTGAGTATTTGTTTCATTCATGTTCTCTGATTTTCCTAGTGCTTTAACTCTTTCCCTGTACTTCAGCCTCTGTTCCTCCTTCCCTGTAGATCTGCACCAGCTCCCCTTTGAGGTGTGTGGAGGGAAGATGGGAGGGGACTGTGAGTCTTTAACCTCTTCTCCTAGGTGAACTCCTTGTTTTCACCAGTGCAAAGAGAGGTTCCCTTATGTCTTCTCCCCCAACCCCCTTCCAGAACAAGGAGATAAACTGCAGGCTCAACACAACGAGGCCCACTCAGGAGCTTTGCATCCAGACTAGGCTCTTTCTACACTATTAAAACTTGATTCCTCCAGGTATCATCTCAGGAACTGGAAATGTTTGGTAACAAATTGGGAAAAGGGGGTGAGTAGCAGAGTAGAAGAGAAAGCAGTGTTCAACATTCCTGCTTTGGAAAGTTTGATTTTATTCTTATTTTTGGACTGACCCGTATTGCCACTGGGCAGCCACTTGTCCCATGAAAGTTCTGGGTTTTGGTGTTGTTTTCAACTAGGTAGCAAACGAGAGAAACAGCAAGTCTTGGGGAGCTAGAGATTTCCCTTCCTTTAGGATCTTGTTCCTTTCATGAATGTTGACACTATGAGTCCAGCTAATTCCTTTATACTGAAGAGACAGGTTATGTGAATGTTATTTTCAGTTGGAGGCCAATCAACCAAGGCCCCTTCCTGCTGCTGTAAATGCTCCTGCTCTGTGGTGACCTCACAGGAGGGGAGGGGGCAGTCTTACTGATGTCCTTGCATTTTTTTGGTCTTGTTTCCCACATTGAAACGTTCACAGAAGTACAAAAACAAACAAACAAAAAAACCGGACTGTAAACATAAAATGAAGACTTATCCTTGCATGTACTATTCTGAGATTTGAAGCTACTGAGAGGCATGCGCAGAGCCTTTTGATCTCTTGTAGTGCCAGGAGTACCATTAGACCTCAGGGAGGCTACTGATGCTGAATTTCATCAAATCCATGTTATTAATTCAGAAGAGTTCCAGGAAAACTTAATGTGAGGGCATTCTTGATGTAAGTATTTCCTCTAAAGGTGGTTTCAGTAATGTAAAAAGTCAACATAAATGTGGTGTATTATTCTGCTGCTATTGCCGGGGGATCGTCGTAAAGCTCTGAAAAGAGGAAAACTGACTTTCTGATCAGGGCAAAGCTTGCACGTATAATCACACGCATCCCCTGCTCTGAATGCCGGCTGCAGTGCAGATCAAGGACCTCTGGCACCACGGGACTTCAGGACAGCCATAGGAGGCAGGAGTAAGTAGCAAAGTTAAAAAAAAAAAAAAATACGAATTTTGTATCATGCCAACAAACACTTTTATTTCAATTTTTATATGGTATTATTCTCTCCTGCCCCCTGCCCCAGTACACAGCCCTTGGGTGCATTTGTTTCTGAAGATTTGCCTACTTTTGTAAAGGCTTCCTTTGTTAGTAGAAGGACCTGCAAAAAGACCACATCAGCATAGCTGTTAAAGGTATGGCTTTTGATGTCATGCTGACATGTGTTCAAATCCAACTCTGCCACTTCCAAGCTCTGAATTTCTGCACCCATGGAATAATCTCTCTCTCTCTCTCTCTTTCTCTTTTCTTTACTGTAACATGGGGGTCATGGCAGTAATAGTACAGATGTCAGTGGGTTTTAGGAGAGTTAAATGAGATGAGCACAAAGAACTATCCATAGCTGTCTACGAGTGTTGTGAGTATATTATTAGCAAAAGGAGACATTGAACTGACCCTTTCAGACAAGTCAGCTGCCCCCATGTATCAAAATCCGTTGTCTCACATTTCTTATTATTTCAGATGAAAGCAATTCTTAGGATATAATTACATGGTTCTGAACATTCATTTTCTATTGAACCTCATTAATGTAGATATGATTTGCATGCAAATTAACAGGCCCAGTCTGTACAGGTAACATGGAATGTAGTATGAAAACCTTAACGACTTCAGAGGGAAAAATAAAATTTTGTTGGGAATTGTGTCTAGCTTGACCATGCAATCACTGGATAGTTTTCTGGCTATTTATGTGGATGGCTTGCCCTAGAGATGCTAAATGGTATTGATTGTTCCAGTACTGAGGGAAAATTCTTAAAAACCCCCTCCGTGGATTCTAAATGGTGTCTTTGAAGAATTACAGATCTGTGTTAGTAAGGGATTAGACTTTAAAATTGATTTTTTTTGCCGTAGGAAGTGACATTGCTCCTCTCTTTTATAAGGTTCAGATTAATAAATTCCAAAGAACAAAAATGTTTGAGGACTGAATTTCTATGGATTAACATTTGTTTTCTGTTTGCCAAGTGAAACAATTTTCCTTTAAACATTTTAGGCTAAATATTTGTAGCTAAAAATTCGCTTAAAAAATCTGAACCTAAATTGGTTTGGATTGAAGTAATCTGTTTCCATTCTTTTGGCAAGACTCAGATTTAGAGCCTGAAACAAAAGGCGCTGCTCCTTTCCCAATTTAAAAAATGCTCATAAAACCCCATCATATAAATAAAACATTAAAAAATATCCAACCATCTAGCGTTATAAATGAGTCGTGACGTATAAGGAGGGAAATTCATATAGAGATTCAAACCGGATCCTTCTTAAGGTTATAATCAGCAATGAGTTAAATAATTTAAAATAGAGCTTATAAACTTTGTGCTTTCATGTTTTTTTGTTTGGTTTTGGTGTAGAAAAAAAAAAAGATGTGTTTTCTAATTTTTGATTGTTCATTTGCCTCTCTCTAAATTGACAGAAAATGGGGATATCTTTCTAAGCATTATATCAAAATGAAAACAAAACCTGGGTTCATTACTGAGAGAATAGCACTTTTGTTGTTTGTGAAAATTTAAATATTATTTGTTTATTACTATCCATATGGTTTCAGAAACAGTTACTGTAGAAATTATAACAAGTGAAATGGTACAAATGGCATTGGTTAACACAGAAGCATTACACTGAAGTCTATTATACATGCAGGTTGGTGATTTTTGGAATGAGATAGTTGGAGCGGGTGGTCAGGGCAGAGGAAGCATGCAATTCGAAGGCGCTGACATGAGAATGAGCATGGAGTGATTAAGGAACTGAAAGAATTTTAGTCTTGGCTTGTAGGCATATTGCAAAGTGTAACAAAATGGGGCTCTTCGAGGTGAGCTGGAGGCAGATCATGCTTTACTCCGTGGAGAGGAGATGGAACTTTATTGTAAAGACGAGAGGATGCTATTGAAAACTTTGCATAAGGAGACGGACACATGTTATTCATTATTCCAAACCCAGCTTGAATTGTACCTGCCACGCTAATTCCTGGAGCCCAAGAAGAAAGGTATGACTATAAAAACTTTCTGCTCAATGCTTAAGGATAAAGCTAATATAAATGCTTACAATATACCTTAATGTGGCTTTCATATAGACAGTTGAGCTGCAAAATACTTTATTAGATAATGTAATTGAGTTTCCACTACTTATTTGTTGATTGAACTGGGTAATGCTTATCCCCCGAGAAACAAACAAAAAATCATTCTACAGTGACTACAAAATAGAATTCCTCAGCATTATAAACAGATCGATCCATAGAATAGAAAAGATAAGAACCAGAAAATGAAGTATAATAGTAATTAAAAAAAAAAAAAAAGAAAGAAAAAACATCCAAATGAACAGTGGAAGACAGGGCAGTGGAAGTGGTACTTAATGGTAACAATACAAGTATTGGATCAGCAACTTTGCCACTGAATTAGTCTTGGGAGTCTGGTGATTAAGCCACATGGGGTTGGTAGCAAGTGACAGATTTCTTAGAAATCTCAATTTTACTTTTAAGATGAATACAAATTTTATATAGTGTACTTGGGCTACTTTTAATAAAAACTTGTGTCAGTTCCTCTAACATTTTTGTTATATATTATTTCAGGAGTATGTCCTGTATTATTCTTTAGGATTTTCATACATCCTGGTACTGTACCGTGTATTTTTGATGATATGGATACCCCGATTTGAAAAATATTGATCTGGCCAATATTGATCTAGATTGAAAGATGACTAAGAGATAATGAAAATTCAGGAGTGAGATGAGGAGACACATAAAATGCAGTTCCATTAATTTGCAGTGAGCAATGGAATGGTTACACCCAGCAGAAATGTTCCTTTGGACATAATCAGCTCATGTCACTCTTTAGTGAAGCTATAAGGAAGCCAATCATAGTCAAACATCACTTTATTGATTCACCAGGAGAAATTACTGTAACCCAGAGTCAAAATAGTCCTGACAGCATTATCAACACTGTCTCTGCTCACAGACAGGATTATATGGATACCCGGAGGGTGCTTGGCAAGCATGGACTCAAGAGTGTTAAGTGAATAAATTATGAAGACACCCGCTGGAAGAGTGTGATGCCCCTGGCTCACTTCAGATCCCAATGAAGGTTTTTGTGTTAAATTTCAGTTTAAGTTTCAAAAAGTCATCTAGTGTCCCTCTTTTCCAGGTTCTTAAGGGCACAGTAGCCCTCCAGTGCTTATAAATGTACAAAAGAAAACTTCAGTTAAGAACAAAAGCATTTTATACATTAGAGTGTTATGCAGCAGCAAGGAGCCTTTAACAGGTAATTTGGGCCCACTTTTTCGCACTTCCAGATAATTTCTCTTATTAGCTTTCACTTTTATTTGCACTGGCCAGAGGGCACACAGACTGGCATCCCTAAGGGCTGCATCCAACTTGTTTTGTTTGTTTTACAATGCACTTTTAAACTGGGTATCGCACATGAAAATCACACGTTAAGTCTGGATTTCTGGCTACCATTTTGAAAGAGTGTACAGGGCAGGCTGGGTGTAACTGCCCCTTTTAATGAAAACAACTCAAAAGCTAGGTAAAATATAAAGACATTCTTTGTATGTGCTGTGACCTGGAAAAACCATGACAAATCCCAAAATGCTGAAAAAGATGGCAAAATGGCAAGCTTGAAAGATACCTGCCCAAACCAGATTTCACCTGTAGGTTAACTGGCAGTTTCCTATTGAAGGATGCATAGTTCAGAGTAGACAAAATGTAAAGTCTAGGTTGTGCTAAAGGTTGGGGGGTGAATAGGAGACTCCCCTTGTAGAGGGGGAATACTGAAGGACAACAGAAATCTACTAATAAACTCAGTTCGCAAAGAGTGAAACCAGCTTGACTTTGTTAACCTGGGCCTGAGTGGAGATGGTCCCAGGATAATAGTGAACTAAGCAATTGGCAGAAACAGATTTTCTGGAACTATGAAGTTTCATATAAGGGGTAAATAATTTCCAAAATATTTTTCAAGATACATTTCAAGAAAGAATGTGCTTAAGGCAAAAACGTATCAATATAAATGATAGGCGAGAGTGAATAGAACAAACAGAAAAACACAGGAGATTCCCATTCATTAGAGCAACAGATATTGGAATTATCAGAAGTAAATATAAAAAATAATTTTGTTTAATATGTTTTCAGAATTAAGAGAGACTTTAAAATGTTAGCAACGAAAAATATATTAAAAACAACACAATTAAAAATGACCCAAATACGACGTTTGGAAATTAAAATGTGTGTGTGTGTGTGTGTGTGTGTGTGTTGATGATTTAAGTTAAAAATTTAATTGCATAAGTTGAAATATGCTCCCAAAGGGGAGAACTACATTGTTTCGGATGAACTCTCCCAAGCAAGAGTAACTAAAGTATTCAAAGCACTGGAAAAGTACTAACTGATCAAGCTCTTCAGGAGTCAAGGTTTTGGAAAGAGGAGAAATCCAGAAATATGAATGCCTGCCAGTTACAAGGCAATTAATAAGACTATGAAGAGCTGAGAACTGCTTTTGGTAGTTTCACTGATGTATGGGGACTGAAATGGACATTTAGGAACTAAAGGTCTGAAAGGTACCTGTCCCAGTTACTATTGCTGCACAAATCACCCCACATATGGCATTGTGGAACAACTATTTTATTGTACTCAGAGATCCTGTAGTTTGTGACAACATCGTGCCTGGTCTCTGCTTGACAGTGTTTGATGCTTCAACTGGGAAAATTCAAAGGCTAAGGGGCAACACGATGTCTGGGGACTGGAATCATCTGTAGGAGTCTCCACACATCTGTGTAGGACTTGGTGCTGACTGTCAGCTGGAACCTCAGCTGAGGATGTCATCCTAAATACAAGATGTGTCCTGTTCTTTTAGTATCTCCAAGTTGCCTGCTATGGGCTCCTTTACAAGATTGTGGCTGAGTTGCAAAAATGAGGATCCCAAAGAAAGAGAGGCAAAAGTCCAAGGAATTTTTGTGATCTATCCTCAAAAACAACATGCTAGGATTTCAGTCCTGCCATATTGATAATGTTGTGACAGACACATGCCCAGGATCAAGAGAAATAGACACAGATTGTTAAAACCATCTTCAGAAAGTATAATCTACCATAACATCCCACTTTTTTTATCTGGGACTCAGGAAGGGGTATAGTATGGGAATCAGACCTTACAAGGACTAAATCAGCTAGCTCATTTCTTTATTAGATCAAGATGATCTGTCTATATCATAATATTCTGCTCACACCCAAACTAATTTCTCTCTGGAAGAAGATATCATTAGCTATAACTTTTTATATACTCCACAATTAATATTCAGATTATGTCATTGAATAAAAAATAGCAAGGCATGGAAAAACACACACAATATTCTCTGAAACAAAGAGAAAAACATTAAAAAGTAATCAACAAAATATGTAAATATTGGAAATACCATACAGGATATTAAAATACTATATGTAAATGTGTTTAGGAAATTAATAAGACAGAGAATTATAGCAGAGGTACAGAGCTATAAAAAAAAGAATAAAATTGAAATTCTAGAATTGAAAGTTAAAATAACTGAAATGAATTTAATAAATGGCTTTAACAGCAGATTAGACAAACCTGAAGAAAGAGTTTGTGCACTGAAAGATAAGTCAGAATTAATATCCAGAATAAAACATACAGAGACAAAAGAATTAAAACACTGGGGAAAAAGTATGAGGGATTTAGCATAGTAAAAAAATCAAGTAACATACAAATCTAGGTTCCCTAAGGTTTTCTAAGTAGAAAAGATAAAGAGAATGACAAAGTCAGTATATAATTGTTAAGAATTTTACAAGACTGATGAAAGACATTAAGCCACATATTTAAGAAGTGCTGTGCACTTTGAGAAAATTGCATAAAAAACATCAAAAATCAAATGTAAAGAGGAAATTTTCAGAACACTCAGAGAGGAAAAAATGGTACCTCTAAGGGATCAAGATTAGACATAGAACTAACTTTTCATTAGTAACAATTAAAGCCAAAAATCAATGGAATGAAGTAATCAGGCTACGGAAAGTAGTTACTATCTTATAATTATTATACCAGCAATATGTTATTAAAAAATAAAAGTGAAATAAGTACATTTTCATGTGAACAAAAACAGACTTTATCGCCAGCAAATCCATACCAAACGGAGTATTTGGGTATTCTTCATGCAGAAGAAAAATGATCCTGAATTGAAGCACAGAGATAAAGCAAAGAATGCAAAGCAAAGAATTAATATGTGGGTAAATCCAAATACATGTTAACTACATAAAACTATAATGTCTGTTGAAGTGAGATATGTAAATAATTAAAATATATGACAATAACAGCGTGTGCACACATGCACACACACACACACACACGCACACACACGAGGTTAGAATCAGCAGTAAATTGAAGTTAACAAGTCAAATATAATTGTGTATCTCAGCTGTGGTGAAAGGAGCAATTTGTTCTATGTTCCTTTTCTTTTTTTCCCCTTGCTTTCTTTTGTATTATTTTATTTTAGTCAATTATCCTTATGTTAGCTTGTTATATATTATTTCACTACTCTAAGTATGTACAATAGAGATTATCACATGCAGTCTGTAGAGCAAATACTAAGTTATAGATCAGCAATGGTATAACAGTAATTCACTGGAAACATTAAATACTCTAATACAAAGACAAAAAAAATTCAGACTGGATTTATAAAACGTCTATATGCTTTTTATGATGTGATTTAGTTTTAAAGATACAGAATATATCTTTTTTACAGTGAAGAAGTAGAATTAAAGTCAAAATTTTGTAGGCACTGCTTTTTAGGAATAAGGAGAAAGAAAGAAATGGTTGGTACTAGAAGTGGATAAGCTTTTATTTAAAGTTGGGAGAAATTAGGCTATGATTTTTATAATATTTTATTATGGAATTATTCCAACATATAGCAATGTTGAAAGAATGTAACAGTTGAATGTCCATAGCCCTACCACCTAGAGTCTATGCATTTTGCTGCATTTGCTCTGTTGAGTATCAATTTATTTAGTCATCATTTCATCTAATTTTTGAATTATTTTAAAGTTAAGTTGCTGACATTGGTGAGTGTAGTATATTTTTACACCAATGGAGATTATTCAGAAGAGGGAAAAAATGTGATGATTGCCAGAGAGAGAGTGATATCCATTGTTGGGACAGTGTTCTCGAATAATCAAAATGAGTTGGGATCAAGTGAGAAAACAGAGCTGTGTATTAGCATTAGGTGGAAACTTGGGAACTTTCTCAGGAGGGCGGTTCCAAAAGAAGAAACTCAGAGTATACGGTACAGGGGCAAGTGGTGAGTAGAGGTGATAGTGGGGGAGTATGATTAAGTTCTCATCACTTCTATTCCTTCCAGAAATAGTCAACAAGGTACAAGGAGGTTATTAAGTGAGAATGAAGTTGGAGAAGAGAGAATTGGATTGAGAATTGAGGGAAAGGTATGAAGTAATTATTGGGATAATGAGAAGAGGATTTTAGGGCATCCGTCAGAGCCTCCTTGAGGTTTGTGATTATGAATATTGAGGTTTGTGATGATGAATATGATTATGATGTTGAAAGTGGAGTGGTTAGGAAGAACTTAGGGCAATAGGTTTTTTCAGATATTATTCATATAGAGTTTTCACACTTACCAGTATGAACAGTAATACATTTTAGTGAACATTATTCAAAGATAGGAACAGGAGACTTTTCTCCCCACTCAGACAAACTCAGAGCAACCACAGACTTACTGTTTTTATATAGTGCTGTCAAATCACCTTGCCTAACTTAGAAATGTGGCACTTAAAACTTCAATTTTAAAGATTCAATTTTAAGGAAGACATTAAGTGGCCGTCAGTCAGGAAAACTATTCATAACATTTCATGCTACATGAAGTTCAGAAAGAAAAAACTCTTCAGACTATCCAACAAAGAAAAACTATATTATGAAAGAAAATATTCACCCATTTAATTTTCTGGCATTGATTGTTTGGACGGCATTATCATTGCAACAAATCTCCAGCTCTATGTTTTAGAAGAATGTATTTTTAACTGAAGTAAGTTGCCTAGAGAATTGCACTTTTTTTTCGGTCAACTCCTAGAATAACTGTATATTCTATAAAACTTTTTAAAGCCTCATTTATGTTCTTTTACATTGGAAAAATAATTTTACATGTGAATATGGGGTGTTGGAGAAGTAACAGATTATAAACCTCAAAGCATTTATAATGATTCTTTAAGTGCTGAATGTTAGGACTTTATGGGAAGAGTCTCTGTTTTTACTGTGTAAATTTAAATTAGTCATTGTTCTGAATTTTATCATGTCCCCACATTAAAAAACAAAACGAAACAAAAACTGAAAGGAATTTTTAATATCAAGGTCTGTTGACAACAAATGGCTTTCTTAAAACTCATTCTACCTTTAAGAACTACCATGTTTCCCTGAAAATAAGACCTAGCTGGACAGTCAGCTGTAATGCGTTTCTTTTTGGAGCAAAAAATAATATAAGACCCAGTCTTATTATATAACACCCGGTCTTATATTATAGTAAAATAAGACCGGGTCTTATATTAATTTTTACTCCAAAAGATGAATTAGAGGGGATTGTCCGGCTAGGTCTTATTTTCGGGAAACACAGTAGTGAATTAACAATGGCAGGGAGTCAAGAAAGGAACACAATTTCAGTTACTTTGTTGTGAATGCTGTAGTGATTCATTCATGGTGAACTCAGGAACTAAAACATAAGGCATCTGTTGTTGGTAAAGGAAAATTACCCATTTTATATCAGCCTGAAGCAGCAGCATTAAGTGGGATCTCCAGGGCCTTATTAAACCATGCCTTACTTTTTTGGTAATTTAGACAAAAAGAAAAAAAAAAAAATATTTTTCTATGTTGTCACTTTTTAAAGGAAATATTATTGCCTTTGGAAAAGCACTAAGTGCATTTAGAATTTTCACAGCCACTAAGCTCAATTCTGTTATGTTTTGAAGGTCATGAATTTATTCACATTCATTTACAAGTACCTGGGGTTAGGGTAGAATTGTTATCTTGATCACACTTTAGTATATGCAACTATTAACCTGGATAATTTAAAATAATCCTAGAGCTAAAATTAACTCCTTATAATTGCCTTTTTAGGAATACTTTTCTTTTATAATCATTTTGGCAAGTGGGTATGGTCTTTGAACTAAGACAAGAAGTTTTCAATAGAGTTCAGATTTCTCTGCCTTAAAGCAAGCACTCAAGAGACGTTAATTGCTATCACTTCTAATCCATTTCACATACAAGATCATAGATCTAAAAATTATAGAGTTGGAGGGTCAGAGATGGTCATGTCTAAAACACATTTCACAAATAAGGAAATGTGTGGCCAGAGAAAACTGGTTTTCCCAAGGTTACATATCCAATTAATGAATTCTTAGTCATGTTTAGAGCTGAGAGATGAATCAATATGAGTCTTAAACATTTAAATCGAACTTAGTGAGTTTGATCTGAAACCTAATTTAAAAAATCTAGACTCACCAGGATGTTAGTTTAATTGAAGTGTGAAAATAGTTTCCCCACAGTTATGCCGCAGGACTCCTGACAAACTTTCTAGAGCTACAGTCTAAAGTCAATCACTACTACTTTAAACTTCCATGCATTAAAAATAGAATCAGTGATGTACGAGTATCTCCATTTCTTGTTTATTATACTCCCACATTTTCTTCTGGAAACTCTGCCTGCGGTGCTGACACTGTCTTCATAACCAGTCAGGTCAGTTCCTTGCAGTTTCCTGGATATCAAGCATATGTAACTAGCAGTTACATCGTTGAGTTGCCTTTTCAAATTGGACAGAGAATACTAGGGTAATCTTCAGTTGTGTGATGTCGTTGGTCACGGTGCAGATCGCCCTACCTGGCTTTGTGGTTGGGATCTCTTTCCTGGTATAAAGCCAAGAGTGCTAGCCATGCATGGCCTAATTGTCAGGCACCTCTTCAAAGCATCTGTAAGGCTGTCAGCAGTGAACTATTCCTTTGCTTTCTAAAGTAGGCCCTTCCAATCTTCCAGAGTATACTGTTGAAACAAATTAGTACTTTGCATTGTTGTACTAATTTATGTCACACAGCACTTTCAAATGGTGTTTCAGTTGAAACTCACCAAACAGAGTTTCTTTAGACTAAGTGGTGTGTCAAGAGGGTTGGTGCTAGAGGAGTCTACACCAGGGACCACCTATATGGGAGTGTAGTCTAGAGAGTTTAAAAACAATGATAAAGGCATACAAAGTTGGTCTGCTTTTCATTATTACCATGTTATATCAATTTTAAATAGTCTTAGTGATGAAATGCTCCCCTCAAAAACATTATTGTTTTGGTGTGGAGGTTCTAAAAAGATGATGTGGTTACTGTTGAGTTATAATAATACGTGTGTAAACTTAAAATTAATGTATTTTATATTTAATGCATTATATTTCGTATGGAAGTTAATTTGGATAATTTCCAATTATATAGTTGCTTTGTAGACTATGTGTTCAAGAGTAAGTTTAAGTTCTTAACAGTTCAAACTTACTCAAATTCTTTTAGGACGCAGTTCATGTCTCCAGAACCTGTGGTAGTATATATTCTTCCATGTAATCAGTAAATTGGAAGTGTAGAGATTGTAAAGATGAACAAATAGAACTTTAATCAGTTATTTCACTGTATGTTACCACTTGGGAGTTTCATTTGTGTTTAAAATTTTAAATAGTAACACAGAGTGTGAGCTGCAAAATGTACTATTTTTATTCGGTGACAGTGAATTTTGAAATGATCATACATAAAATATAATTGTTTGGTACAGAGGGGGTGTGTATTAGATTCCTTCAGTTTGACCTTCTTTGGAGGAATACTTTGAGGGTAATTAACTATAAATTATTACCATGTTTCCCCGAAAATAAGACTGGGTCTTATATTAATTTTTGCTCCAAAAGACGCATTAGGGCTTATGTTCAGGGGATGTCATCCTGAAAAATCATGCTAGGGCTTATTTTCCAGTTTGGTCTTATTTTCAGAGAAACACGGTAGTAGCAGTTGTTTTATAGTTCACTGAGTACACGATTCTTTGCTAATGAGGTAGGAAACAAGAAGCAAAGAGCAAGATGCCAAAAAGGGATGTGTGCATATGTGTGTATACATGTGTGCATGTGTGTGTGTGTGTGTGTGTGTGTGTGTGTGTGTGTGTATGCATCGTGTGTATTGTGGGCTTGAGAAAATATAGCTGATTTTACACTTTGGTCCTGATAAGCATAATCCCCATTTTGGGAAAAGAAGCTAAGAACAGACCGGCTAAAAAGACTTCCCTAAGGATATTTATCTCAGCAATACAGTCAGAAAGGGCCAGTTTTCTAGTCTGTCACATAGTCTGAATGCAAATTTGTGAAAGTGTAACAAAAGAATAGTAGAAAACATCTAATTCTGTTTGATCCTCCTATGTGAATAAACTGTGTGTGGACAGAATTTTGAGTGAAATGATACATTTTCTGCACATATTTGCAAGACTGTGATTTGGCTTAATCCCTTAAATAAAATGTGTGCTGAAAAATATACTAGTAACTAAAAAACTAAATAGGCCACCTTTCCAATCAGTATGCCGATACATAGTGACAAGGTAATATGTATATGTTTTCCTGATTAAAATCATAATCAATAATTAGTAAACCTAAGTGGGAAGCTTGAAAGACTGGCACATTAATGAGATCTGCTATTTACCTTTTCTACACCATGGGTAACTTACTTCACATTTATGTTCCTGTTGCCTCATCTGTAAGTTAAGTTGAGGATAATAAAAACGTACACTTCATTGTTTTTATTCTAAGGAATACATTATAGATGGATAGATAGATAGGAAGATAGATAGATACGTGTCGTAGGGGCTGGCTCATTAAGTTTCAGCTTATAATTGTAAACAATATTACATTGAAATCTATGAGTATTTTAAATTCAAGACCCAAGATCTGTATATAAAAATCTATACAATGATGCACCTTCCTAGCATGCTAATAGTTTTTACTTTAAAGGGAAGAGACAGTGGGGAATTTCCATACTGAGCCAACATTGCAAAAGTCTTTTTTATTGAAATGTTTTCAGTAACCATTTATATCTATTTGCAATAATATCAATTAACTAATCTTGCTAACAAGAATTGTGGTGTAGCTGATTATGTATGTACCATTATCTGTGCAGTAATCAACAGTGTTATAGGTCGTAGTATATTTATCATACAATCTATTTTGAAAATTTAATAAGAATTGAACTTTTCATTCCTATGGCCTATGGGAGTAGTAAGGTTTAACCTCATAGCATTTCTGATGCTGATCCCATTATTTTCAGCCACAACCACAGCCCAAGAGGGAGAAAAGAGGAGGTACGTAAGACCATGGGGTGCCATGAGACCAGGGGTCTGTAGTCAGTCATCATGTAGAGCCAGCCATCTCCAGGCCTTTCTGGCCCGATATCAGCAATGGGAGCTGCACCCTTCTGGGAGCAAGTGGCCTATGGAGAACTTTGCTGTACCTGCTCCTTACAATGAAAAAGTAAGGGGAGAGCGATTGGCATGCCACAAAAATGAGTACAAGCTGGCAACGCCTGTGAATTCCCATGGTAAGATGTTGAGGACACCTTCAATCTAAAGCATCCCGTGTTTGTCACAGCTCTTGTCTGTTGTCACACCCAGGGAATTGAGGGAACAGAGGAGGTGGAAGAAGGGTTAGGCTGTGATATAGAGAAGACAGCTCTCCTTCTTACTTCTTTTGGGTAAGGCTGTCTGACTGAATCTGCTCTCTCTTCATATAGAATGTACAATTCGAGACGTACTTCGGTATCTGTAGACTCCTGCTCCGAGGATAAATCTGTCTTCTCTTCTTTGTTCCAATTTTCCTGACCTGATTGATTCTGCTTGATACACATTTTTGTGTGTGTGCAGTGAGTCAATAACGTTTATTGATGAAAAACAAAATATGGATTCTCACTTGTAGTATTTAGAGTTCATTGGGTTAGCGGGTATCACTGGTCAAGTGGTTACCTTTAGAGAAAGCACTCCATTTACAGGAAGCATTGATGAAATAAAAGCAGAGAAACAGAACAGCTGTGTCCAGACCTCTAGATTCTAAACATTGGAGAGAAATCTGAAGAGCTTGTCATAGCTCTGTAGGGACGATTCATCTTTCTCCACCTTAGCAGAAAGGTTGTTTTCTGCCGCCTTTGACAGGGGGATGAGTTCCAATTTGCATGTCTGCTTTGAAACATTCCTTACCCAGGGATTAAACATCTGGTTGAAAACAGACAAGGAGTAACTCACAAAGCTCTTATTTGATATCCGTAGCTTAATAGAGTGCAACAGACTATTAGTTGTTTTCCAACTTGGAATAAGGTTATTTTAATCAGAGAGATGGGTCACTCGGTTTCCATTTTATGTGTTAACATTTCTGAATTTTGTCTTATTGCTTACCTTTGGAAAGTGAAAATTTCCTCCTAATACCCACTTATTTGCCCTGGGTTGTCACAGAACTTAAAGTGGTGCTAGCGTTGGGATTTCCTTTGCTTTTTTACTGTTCGAGTTTTAAATTGAACTCTCAGAATGTTTTTTTATCTTCTGCGTACAGATTAGGTGCATCTGCTAGTCCTGCTGTGTTATGTTAATTTTTAATTCTTGTTCTTCAGAATTATTAAACATGGGGTAATTTTGAACTGAATATTTGTATTCATTTGAATGTGGACTAACTTTTTAATTTAGAACCTAATTAAATATTAGCAAAAAATTTTAAGGACTTTGCAGTACAATCTCTCATTCTGGTGACACAGAGAAAGAATTAATGATTAAAGCTTTTTAACATTATAGATAAAGTATTTTATATTCTAGTGAGTGAATATATGTATACCTAGTAAGAAATCTATCATACATTTACATATATAATTTCATTTTAAAATTCATAAGTGATAAGTTTTAGGTCACATTTGTAATTAAATTTATAATTAAAAGAAAGTTGATATATACTTGGTAAAAGAAATGATATATGACATTTGGTTTGAAAATAACCCTTTCCCTGCCATCATCTTTAAAGAGGAAATGTGTGTCTAGGCACTACTCTAATGGACCTTAAGAGAACAAAGTATACCCAACGGCTTTTCTTTATGAAAATAAAACTGGCTCTTCTGGTAATGAGAATCCCAAATGGTTGACGAGGTTAAGAGTGGCAATAGCAGGGACTTGACAGAATCAGGAAGTCTGGGTGGTGGGCAGGCACCCAGGTCATAGTGTGCCTAATGCTTAGCTCCACACAGGCTCTGAGTGGGTACTCTTGTATTTTCGTGACCAAACTTCTTGAACTTTTGGAGTTCTTCTTCTTCTTCTTCTTCTTCTTCTTCTTCTTCTTCTTCTTCTTCTTCTTCTTCTTCTTCTTCTTCTTCTTCTTCTTCTTCTCCTCCTCCTCCTCCTCCTCCTCCTCCTCCTCCTCCTCCTCCTCCTCCTCCTCCTCCTCCTCCTCCTCTTCCTCCTCTTCCTCCTCTTCGTAGTCGTATTTTTTCTTCCATGTTAGCTGCCTAGACAGGCACAAGCACCATTTACACCATCAGTATGGTGAGGAGTGCTGCTAACCTGGTTTGGTCCGTCAGCCACAGAACCCAGGCTGCACAGAGCCTGTCAGACTGTGGCATCTTGTTTCAAATACACACGTACTATATGACCCTGGAGGCATCCCTTAATTTGAACCTTATAAAAATCCAAAGGATCAGAGCCACTATTCGTGCATCTGGGACATGTGTGTGAATTACACAAAGGGCCCTTCTGGAAGACCATTTAGAAAGGTATCCCTTGTTCTTGCTCGGTAAACCGTGTCGGGACGACTGGTCATGGCTGCTGGTGTGCTGCAAGGAAGGTAAGTTGAATTTCAGACCTACTTGCACTCCTCCTACCACATGCCTTTGTGCAGAGCATAAACTGTATTACTGTACGCAGCGACTCTGAAAAGGATGGACTGAAAGGCATAATCCATATTGTAGATTAGTAATATACTTAGTGTAATTACACATACTAAACGACAGGATGTGTGTATGTCTGGGTATGTTGGTGTGTGTCCATGTATGTCTGGAGAGCTGTGTCTGCTATTAACCTATCACCCCACCATATGAAGAAGATGGAAAACACCTCGACGCATGTCTTTGGTAATCCTGTTCCTGTATACCCCCTCCACTGCCATGCCCTGTTGCTTTAACTGGGGCCTTTATGACTTAGCCAGAGGAATTCCTCTGACTTTGCAGTCACAGTCTATAGAGAGTCTTCATCTATCACAAATCTAGGCTTAGCCACAGCACTGAAATCTGTTCTCTCCTTTAGCACTGTTTAAAAAGTGCATGCTTTGTCTACACACTCACCTTTTGTGTCTGTGGTACTTCCACACTTTCCTTTTCAACACCAAACCATCAGGTATCGTCCAGTTAGCTCATGGGGACAGATACATTGCATCCAATTCTTTCTGGCTAGTAAAGAGAGTTTCCATCTTGAGTGGGCTCTGAGGACCAGTTCTCACATTGTTACAATGACAGTGAATTCTATGGACTCTGCCCCTGGGTATATTCTCTAAACACAAGGTTCTTCCTCAAGCCACTGGAGTGTTTAGTGTATCAGTTAACATTCAACAAGTATTTGAAAGCTCACTGTGTACCAAGTCCTGACCTGGTGTCTCTAATGACTGACTTTCCCTGTGAATCTTGTGTATTTCCTCAGAACAGACAAATGGAGCGAAGGGAAGACTTTCCATTAAAACCCAAGAAGTCCTATCATCTAGTCTGCTTTCATTTCAAAGTAAAAAAAAAGTAAATTTTGGATCTTGCGCTTTGGTGCAAATTTTTAATAGTATAACATTAAAGAATCAAAATACCCAGGTATTGCAGGAATGCTCACTGAGTGTTTTTAGATCATGTGGCTGTACCGCCGTTCTCTTATGTGTTTATATAAGGTGTTAGGACTATTTCAGTGCTTCCCACTGGTCCCGGTTTGCATTGCTGTCCTGAGCGCTGTAGTAAATGTTCCCTTTACTGGGCTTTTACCTCCTAGGTTGCGGTCTGTTGATTGGTCACATCCAATAGGTAGAAAGAACTTGTGTGGGATTATTTCCCTCTTTGATTTATATTCATTCTTCTCTTTCTTTCCTGTTGAATAGAAACTTTATTTCTGTGTTTATGTTATTTGATTTCTCCTTTAATGTTTTATGAGTCCTATGTCCTGGTTCCTCAGTTTTCACATTGTGTTTAGCCATTTTAAATGTCGTAAAATTTTTAATCTGCTTATATACATGAACATTCAAAAAGATTAAAAAATCAAAGCGTATAAAATACTTTAAGAGGTAAACAAGTTTATATATTTTCATATTTTATAAAAAGTATAAAATGTTATATATAAATTTATATATTTTTATTTATAAATTTATATTATGTACCTTTATGTACTAAATTCAAAATACATAATTTAAGTGCAGTTTCAAATACATAGATATTATAAGGAGAATAAGGATGATTTTGCAATGAATAAGAAAAAAATTTAGAAAAATCATATTGTTTTTGTAAATAGTTATGACCTACCTACATTTCAGTGGTAACTTTTGTAAATTATTATTTATGGAATTCATCTTGATCAAAGTATCTATACATATAAAGACTGCTGCGTACAATCAGTTCTCCTTCTCTATAAGAGATGGCAAGACAAGTTTAGAAATTATTGCTGCTTCCTGGCCAGAGGTAATAATATACTACTTAACATTGTATACAATATTTTTTCCTTTTTCAAACTGAGTGAAGATTGGGAGAAAGTCCTTGATATTCTTGACCTATTATGGTTTTCAATGATTAGTCTGAGGATTTTCATTTCAATCAGGAAGCTAGAGTGGAACAAAATTGAAAAGTAAAATGAATAGTATTTCCTTCACTGGATTTTATACATTAGAGCTGGACCTTTAATTACATTATAGGCTAGTGAAGTGCCATCAGTGTCTTGAATCAAGAGGGTTTTGACTCCAGGAAAGGTGGCAGCTCTTACATTTGAACCCAGCACAGAATGAGTTCCAATAGTTAATGAAAGGCCATTTTATCTAAGGATGAAGAATTTAATAAAAAAATAAGTTGTAATATTACCTTCTTTTTAAAATTAAATTTATTGGGGAGACAATGGTTAGTAAAATTACAAAAATTTCAAGTGTACAATTCTATAATACATTATCTATATATATCACATTGTGTTTTCACCACCTAGCGTCAGTTCTCCTGCCATTACCATATATTTGACCTCATTTACCCTCTTCTACCACCACCCCCTCCCCCCTTACCCTCTGGTAACCACTAAACTGTTGTCTGTGTTTATGAGTTTTTGTTTCTTTATTTGTTTGTCTTGTTCCTTCGTTGTTTTTAGTTTTCTATCCCACATATGAGTGAAGTCATATGGTTCTCGACTTTTTCTGTCTGACTTATTCCACTTAGGATGTATCACAAGATACATCCATGTTGTTGCAAATGATAGTATTTCATCTTATGGTCAAGTAGTATTCCATTGTGTAATATTTTCTCCTTTAAGGTTATTTATAAAAGAGACAGAGGAGAAGAGGAAACAATTACTTATTTAATGACTATATAAAGAATATTAAGTATATAAAAGGTATTATACCAGGGATTAGGGCCATAGGAAAGTCTCAGCACGTTTCTGAGCTTCATTCTTCCTGTCAATAAAATGGGGATAAGATGCATGTTTTATAGGGTAACTATAGAGATTAGGGGTTATATACTAAAAATAATTGGCACTCCAAAAAAAAGGTAATGTTCCTCTAGTGTTTGGAACGTGTAAGTCACTATCCAGACTAACCTAATAAACGTGAACTAGAGAGAGAAAAACGTAATAATTGATAATAATGAATATAGGCTAAAGAGTCTGCACTTTTTCTGTAGTCAGTAGGGATCCATTGACAATTTTTGAGCAGATGTAACTACTGCATTATGCTGCGCTCAACAGCTTTGGGGGTCGCTTACAGAGGGCAGCAACAAGAGGTGGGAAGACAAGTTAGAAGATGATTGTAGCAATTGCAATATTCCCGGCCAGAAGTGATCATGGAGACTTGAAGTAGGATGGAGGGGAGGGCTTGTGGAGTTGGACTGCAGAAAGGAATGGTGGAAGAGGTCGTAAGGTCATGGAATCAAAGATATCGCAGCTGCTTTTGCAGGGTGAAAGGGGTGACTGGAAGGATCATAAAGGCATTAACAGGTCAGGAGTGGGCATTTGGGTCAAAGGAGAAAACAGTGAGTTCTGATGTGGAAATACTCAGTAATGGCACCCGTTGGCTGCAAACACTGGACTGGTCTCTTTCCTCCAGGCTAGATCTTTATCAGGAAGGAATTCTTATATTTGTCTCTCGTGAATTCAGAAAACCTATGCACATGGAGTGAGATGATGTTTGTTGAGTCACTCTGCAGAGTTGGTGGGAGGACAGTAGGACTTTGAGCCTAAGAGCTTCTGCTTGATAGTTCTGAGAAGTTACTTAAAAGATTCTTCTAAAGTGTTGCCTGAAAACAGTGGATGAGACCTTTCTGTTGTCTTATCCATTAAGAATCAAAACACAACGTCCCTTGATGGTGCTATTGTTTTTATCCATGTTATGAAAGCTATTGATTATCTTATTTATCTTGTAATACTATATTCTAATGTGTTTACATTGAGTTACCAGCTTAAGCCATTTTGAGAAAGTGCTCAAAACCTACTTTGAGAACCTTTCTAGGGACATATGCGAAGGACAGATCTGTATTGTAGGAAACTATGATATATGTCTTCGTCATAAGAGACAAAATGGGAGTGGATGTTTTGTCAGTGTAGTATGTTTTGATCAGTAGGTGGCACATTTGACCTAGTGAGAAGGTTTAGTTTAAACATTCTACTTTTACTATCTCAATTTTCATGAATAGGAGATGCCACAGAGGTGTGTGCCCTGCTTGTAAATTAATTGCAGGTACAAGCCAATCAGCTTTCAAATATGAAACCTGTCTAAGAGAAGACAGCGGTGGTGTGTGTTTGTATCTGTATTGTGCGTCTGTATGTTGTCTGTCTGTGATACACATGTTCTCACTTAGGGATGCCAAACTCTCTATTATCAGAGAAAAGTCTAGGGAGACTTAAAACCTTACATCCGTGGTTTTATTATTTTTTGTTTTCCTTTTCCTTTTGAGCTATTCTTTCTCCATAGTCTTTATGGACTGAATGGACTTAGAGGCATTTTCAGCAAAGGAATAACTTTTCCATCAAACACAATTGTATACAATGCTTCTAGCTAAACAGGAGGTCCAAAAATATTTTGGAGCATTGGTAAAACGTTCTCATTTTCTCCTTTTTATTTTAAAAGCTCTTAGATATAATTTGTAAAACAATGTTAAGCAAAATGCTAAGCAATGTTAAGCAAGATACCTTGAACTGTGTATAGCTGGAAAGCGGAAAGGTAATTCTAGCATAGGTTTACCTTTGTTTGAAATGAGAAAGCCTACGGCAGTCTCTCAACCGATATTATTTGATTTGTTCTTTATTTCTTTGTCTAGTGGGCAATGAGAATAGACTGAAGATAAAGCGGTTCAGAGACGGTTGTTGACACTGCGTTTAACTGCATGGTGCGGCCTCCTTGCTCCTTATGCTGTTACTTTTCTTGGATTCCAGATATGTTGCAGGAGGAAAGTGTATCAGGTCCCTGTGCTAATAGCACTCAAACTCTAGCTGGCCTAATTTCTTTCTTTCACTCCCCTTCTCTCCCTTTTTTTCTCCTCCCTTCCTGTTTGAGGCAAAAGGAAGGAGTTGAGATAAAAACAAAAAGCAAATGGGGTATCACAGGCCTTCATAACTTTTGCTAATAGTAGTAAATTGTTTAGTCTTTTCTATGTCATCCTTTTTCCTTATTTTCTTATAAATATGAAAAGGTACCGTATAATACGTCGCTTCTGGTATGGCAATTTCTGCCAAATAAAAACATTACGGTGTATGCTCACCCACCTTATTCATTGGATCTGGCACCATGCGACTTCTGGCTCTTCCCTGAATTCAAAATGACCATGAAAAGTAAATGTTTCGAATCGATTCAGGACATCGAGGCAGCCACGAAAGTGCAACTAAAGATGCTCATGAAAGAGGACTTTCAGAACTGCTTCATAAAAGGGCATGAACGATGGGATAAATATATTCAAAGTGAGGGGGAGTGTTTTGAGGAGGATTAATGGCAGTGTGTCTTCTGTAATACTTTTTTTGTTAATTTAAACAGTCACCATATTGTTTGATCACACTTCATAAGAGGTCAAATGAGTACATACAAATAAGGCAGAAAGGAAAAGAGACCCTGACTCATGCACAGCTCATTAGAAAACTTTAGCTTGATAGTTAAGAACAAGGGTTGGAAAATTTTTCTGTAAAGAGCCAGAGAGTGAATATTTTATTCCTTGTGGGCTACGTGGTCTCAGCTGCAGCCATTAAACTTTGCTGTTGTGAGAGATAAACCATAGTCAGTATGTAAACCAGTAGGTGCATCTGTGTTCCCGTAAAATTTACTTATGGAAAATTGAGTTGAATTATATATATATATATATATATATATATATATATATATTTTTTTTTTTTTAATTTTTTTTAAAATTTATTGGGGTGACAATTGTCAGTAAAATTACATAGTTTTCAGGTGTACAATTCTGTATTACATCATCTATAAATCCCATTGTGTGTTCACCACCCAGAGTCAGTTCTCCTTCCATCACCATATATTTGATCCCCCTTACCCTGTGGTAACCTCTAAACTTGTCTATATTTTGATATATCATAAATGATTATTCTTTGTACTTTTTAGCCATTTAAAAATGTAAATGTCATTCTTAGCTTACAGGCCCATAGGAAGCAGTGGTGGGCCAGACTTGGCCTATGAGGTATAGAGTCTGCCAATCTCAGGATAGAAAGAACATGTGCTGTTTCTGAGGCATTGCTGTCCATGTTAGTAGCTACCATGTATTGAGGAAGGCATTGTGCCAAGTACTTTATAAGTCATCTTACTTAATCCATAAGGCAATTCTGTATTTGACATTGTTAACTCAATCCTTAGAGTAGTTTAGAGTCAGAGATGTTAGGAAACTCCCAGTATCACACTGCTGGTAAGTCAGAAGTCTTGTGTTCAGCTTTTACCAGCAACCCTAGGAGAAACCCTTTGCTTCTTTGGATTTCCATCTCCATATTTGTAAAATCTAAGTGTCCTTCTTACTCTCATTGCCATGTGGTTGTTTGAGCCTCATGTAATTCTGAAAGCTTGAAAGAGCTGTGCAACTTTAGAAAATTTTAATTAAGATTATTGGACTAAAGTACTTATTAAGTTGTTGCTGTTATTGTTGTATTTTTACCTTCTAGCTCTGGACTCCTACATCCTTTGGCAGTTTCATATAATCGGGAGGGAAAAAAAAAATGTCTCTCCAAACTCATGGGATTAGTTATAAAGTAGTTTGTCAACAAATGGAAGAGTATAGTTTAAATTGATGATATAGTTGGTACAGGGAGGTATAAAAAGGAGAGACAGTAGAGAATGGCACACATCAGGGAAGAATTTCCTAGTCAGGGGAGGTATGAGCTGGTTTTAATGAAAACTATGGACTGTACTTGGCCAAGGTGTATTCATATATTTGGTTGGTGCAAAAGTGATTGTGGTTTTTGCAATTATTTTTAACCTTTTAAGCCGCAATTATTTTTGCATCAACCTAATATATTCAATAATTAAAAATATTTGTTAATGCATATTTCCAGCATTTATAATTGAATTATTAATTCCATGTAGTTTTTGAAATTTACAAGAATATGTGAAAGACATCTCAAAGACAACATTTAAGCAACCATAGAGAAATTATGCATACACCAAAAATTCTACTTTTGCCATAATTTTCTCAGAAGTGAGGAATATGTAGATTCTAGAAACTCAGATCAATAAGCCTAATTAAGATTCCTAGCAATAGTCAACAGATTTTTAAGCAGCAGCTATGTGAATGCTTAGAAAAGAAAATAGTGGTATCCTGCCAAGGTTTTCTTTAAAAAGAATAAAAAGAAAAGAAAGACAGAAAAAGAATCAATAATTCAGATAAAAATTATTTGTCTTTTAAAAATTGGATTTTTAAAATATTGAATTGCACAAATCATCATAATCTCCCTGAATCATTCATTCATTCATCTTATAAATATTTGTTAAGGACCTACTCAGTTCTGGGAACTGTTCTAATTGCTTGGAATCTATTGATAAACAAAACTGAGCAAGATCCCTGCCCTCGTAGGGCTTACATCATGATAGTAGTGGATGCACAGCTCCCAACTCTGCCAGGGGCCCCCACTGTTTTTGGAACTAGTCACTGCCCGGAACCCTGCACAAGAGGACATTGTTCATAAACCATTACAAAAGTGAATGGGGAGGCAGGTATCATATCCATTTCCTGTCCTGTTCACTGAGATTTCTTATCATCACTGTGGCCAGTCTTATCAGACTTCACAGAAGTGCTGACTGAACTGAAGATAATTAGTGTATAGGATAGAAAAAAATATTGACAGTATACTAAATGTGACTGCTGTCTATGTTGAAGGGCCCCCGCCCAAGGACAAGCATGCTCATTGATTTCCCTACTTGTTGGCCTTACTGCCCAGCCCCAAACCTCCAGGAGGACCAGTGCTTACTTACTTCCATGGTATCAGTATGAACAGAACAGCTGCTCCTTCCCCTGGTTGATACTTGGGGTTTAGGAAGCAGGATGAGGGCTGGATTTGACCCTGCTTGCCCTCCATCAGGCGCCTTGTATAGGGCACAACCTGCTCCACCCAGGATTGCAGACGTGCCCTTCCACCAGCAGTTTCCATTTCCAAATACGAGTTAGACAATCTGAAAGAGTGCTCCAGGATTCCAGCAGGACAGCTCATAACACCTTTTGGCCAGACAGACTTAAAAAGCTATCCATTGAACTGTTGCACACAAATGTACCTATAGTTAGCACTGTTATACTGTATATGTACATGATTAAGATGGTAAACTTTATGCTGTGTGTTTTTCACCACACTCAAAGCAAAACAAAACAAAACAACAAAAACCCGTCCAGGGCAAGTGTGGATATAAGGTGTTCCCTCCTCACTGGAGAATTGCAGACATTCTATTTATTCTCCCAGTAGTCTTGCTGTCAATTGTATTAGACATGTGCTGACTTCTCACTGGCAAAATATGATTATTATAGTTAATGCTGGCTCACCCGTAAGGAAAAAGAGCAATACACTTCTAACTGCCCTCTTCTCCATCAATGTGCAGACAAGTGTGCGTTCCATATGTCTCTCAACACCCACTCATTCACCCAGCTGAACTTTAAAACCACCACCTTGGGTCTAATTACATTCATCTTTCAAGCTATCTGTGCAGGGGTTATGGGGTAAGGTGGAAGGAAAGCTTTCATTATTCCAGTTATGGAAGCGTGGTATGTCATTTGTGACAATTGAAAACCTCATTGAATTCTCTGCTACTTAGTCCACTTCTGGAACATTGCTCACAGTATATTATTGTATAAATTAAAAGCGATGTTGGTCAACTAACATGCATCCTTAGGTGGGTAAGTGTTTAGGGAAATACAAAAACCACAGTGGAGACGTTGAAGAACAAGTGTGATTTAGCCTGAAGAAAGAAGATAAAGGAGACCCTTGCTAGCATCTGACTTTCGTCAGTGTGAAGAGATAGCAGAATATGTGGCACTTCTCTTGGTAGTGTCTTCTCTGGCCCAATCTCAGCACCATTACCTCTGCATAGGGGTTCCTAAGAGAAGTGTAGTTCAGGCTGATGATGAAGGCGTGGCTGTACCAGGCCAAGAGGGAGGCAACAGCAGCAACACCGAGAGAAGCTATCAGAGGGATTTGCAGGTGGCTGGCAGCTTGAGCAGATCATTGCTATGATTTTTTTTTTTTTTTTTTTTTTTTATGGATCTGGGATATAGACACAGCAATGGTTCCTCTTCAGAAATGCATATTTATAGATATGATGGATCCCAAGACTGAAATGATCACCATTGGTTACATGATGGTAGGAGAAAATTAGGAGTAAATGTGGTCAAGGTGGCCACAAGGTCAAGGTAATAGTGAGAGTTGGTGAGTCTGTTAAAAGTCAAAATTCATAGCAAAGCAGGTATGTAAGGATAGCAGTCCAGGCAGTGGGACCAACTTCAGAGATGGTATGGGACATAGAAGTGGCCAAACCTAGAGAGTAAATATTGCCTCAAGAACCTCAACTAGAACCAACCTTCCATTCTAGAATACATGTACTTGTGGACCTCAGTTAGAAATTCATTATCTGGCAGGAAACAAAGTCCTCAAGATTGAAATGGGATTTGGATACATCCGTGAAGTCCAGTGTGGATGTTTGTGTCCCTCTTCCAGGATGCAGTCATCTGGAATCGCTTGAGGGCCATTCAACATCAGAACTTCTGGATCATTCCTTAGGTCAGGTTTGATATGTAGGGAATAATTTTGTCCACAGAAAATAAAATAAAAAAGATAACAGATCTGCTTGTAGTAATAGTGTTTCCCTTGCAGATAAATACATGCTCTGGTTTTTTTCTCCGACACAATTTTTATTGCTCCTCAGCTGAAGTGAATGAGGACATTTATTGAGATATCTGACCAACTTCAGGATAGATTATCTTCTTTCTTAATAATAAAACCCGATGGAGACTAGGGGAATCATATTTAGTATACTGTGGGTATATGAGAGACTTATCGTATGCCTATCATAAAATTTTACACTTTTAATAAATTAATTATCAATGAAATTCGTTCATTCATTCTGAAAACTTCAAATTGCCTTTGTTAGGTAGTTAACATGGATTAAAAAAAGGATCATTCCCCACTTTCTCCTGCTTAGGGATTCTTGCTGCCTTTATCCATTAGTTTATGTTAAAAGAGAACACATGTAAATTCAGGTGTGACTTAAAAGATAAAGCCTCCTCCAAGACATTGCACCTAAAAATTAGACCTCACTTCTACAGAAGACGTGTCTGTTTCCTCTTGGAAATTACTTTTCTTGCCTTCTCCATTGGTTTGTAAAAAACAGATAAGGTAATGCATACACATCTAAAGAGTAGCTATGATTGTTGTACTTTAAATGAGTATACTAATGTATCACAATTTTTTTTTTTTTTAAATCTGAAATGTCTGATGCTGTCAATGGGAAAGCTAGTAGATGAGCAACAATTTTAGAGTAACTTTCCCCCCACTGCTTTTAACACTGTACAAGACCTACGGAAGGAAAGTCCAAATGAACAGCACATCTACATAGTGTTTCTTAATGAGAAAATCGCCTATAAACTAATATGGGATTTAAGAAGTAAAATACATAATTTAACCTCCCATTTGTCCAGAAAAGTGTGATTTATACCACACCATGCTTCTAGGTGGGACCACGATCTCAATCATTAAGCTCAGTTCATGTATTTTTCATTCTGGCACTTTCTCCATTCTGTGTGTAGAGGTTTCTGCCCTGCACACGAGCTTCAGATTACATGCCATACCTGTTTTGCTTTACTACTTCATAAATTGCTTGTGGTTTGGAACGGTATTATCTAGTCATACACACATGCTTTACTCCTCATATATTATTTGGTAAAATAACTTTTTAAATAATGGGTACTAAACAATTTTGCTGCTAACAGAAAATATCAAAACCTTTGACTACAGTAGTTCTTCTATTGAATATATTCAATTTTGGTACTCAAAATCTCACAAAATTCTCAGTGTTAGAAGAATATGTTGTCACCATTGTATGTTTCAAATTTGTATATTTAGATGAGAATGTGAAGCAATGCCAACATTGTTGAAGAGGAATTATGTAATATAATATAAAATATTTTCTGTTTTTACAATAACACTGTAAATACACTGAAGATGTGCCCAAATTTAACTAAATCAGAAAAAAAAGAAAAAAATGGGAAAAGGGTTTATAATAATATTTCTTAAAATTTTTTCACTCTTTAAATAGACTTTATTTTCAAGTTATTTTTTAAAGATTTAGAGCTAACATATAACATTATATTAGTTTCATGTGTACACCATAGTTATTCAATATTTGTATAATTAAAGAAGTGATTGCCATGATAAGTCCAGCAACAAACTGACACCATACGACGCTATCACAATATTATTTATTATATTCCCTGTACTGTACATTACATCCCCATGACTTATTTGTTTTATACCTGGAGATTTGGACCTCTAATTCCCCTCCCCCCCCATTTAAAATGTTCAATTACAGTTGACATTCAATATTATTTTATATGAATTTCAGGTGTACAGCATAGTAGTTAGACATTTGTATAATTTAAGAAATTGATCCCCCTGACTAATCTAATACCCACCAGCACTATATATACATAGGTATTACCGTATTATTGACTATATTCCCTGTGCTTTACTTTACATCTCCATGACTGTTTTGTAGCTATCAGTTTGTATTTCTTACTCGCTTTATGTTTTACACCCTGACCCCAACCCCTTTCATCTATCAACCTAATAAATCTAGTACCCATCTGACACCATACATAATTATTACAATATTACTGACTATATCTCTTATGCTATACCCTACATCTCCATGACTACTGTATAGCAACCAATTTGTACTTCTTAATCCTTTCCCCTTTTTCACTCATCCCCAACCCCACTCCCATCTGGCAACCATCAAAATGTTCTCTGTATCTATGAGTTTATTTCTGTTTTTTTTTTGTTTATTTTGTTCTTTAGATTCCATATACAAGTGAAATCACATTGTATCTGTATTTCTCTGTCTTACACTCCACTCAGCATAATTCCCTCCAGGTCCATCCATCCCACCGCAGATGGCAAATACCCATTCCCTTCCATGACCGAACAATATTCCATTGTATAGATGTATCACCACCTCTTTATCCATTCTTCTATTGACACCCAGGCTGCCTTCACATCTTGGCCATTGTAAACAACGCTGCAATGAACATATGGATGCACATGTCTCCTTGAAATAGCATTTTGGGTTTCTTCAGATAAATACCCAGAAGTGAGATTACTGGGTCCTTCTTTGTCTCTTATTATATACAGCCTTTGTTTTAAAGTCTATTTTGTCTAATGTAAGTATTGCTACCCCAGCTTTATTTTTTTTTCTCATTTCCATTTTCATGAAATATCTTTTTTCCATCCTTTACTTTCTGTTTGTGTGTCTTAAACTATCCGTAATTTTGTTGTTGTTGATTCTTTCTTCTTTTTGCTGTTCTGATTGGGTGATTTCTGCTACCTTGTCTTCCAAATCACTGATACGATCCTCAATCCTCTACTTCATCTAGTCTGCTGGTGATTCCTTCTAGCACATTCTTCATTTGAGTTACTGTAGTCTTCATTTCTGACTGGTTCTTTTTTGTGGTTTCTATGGCACATATACATAGTAGGTGCTCAATAAGTATTTGTGAGGCTGAAAAACAAGTTGTTAAATTTAGACAACCAGTTTGTGGCTAATTATGATTATGTAGTTGAGAGAATGTTATTTTCTATTGTGATGCTGCTTTTTTCTCTCTCTAAGAACTTTAACATTTCTACAAAATTGAACTGTGTTTTATTTTCATTTTGCAAAAGGGGATTAGTAAAAAGGGAAGTGAAGGTATGGAAATATGATGAATTAAGAAAGCCAAATAAAAAAGTAGACAAATGGAACACTGGGACATTTTTAAAGGTCTTTTAAAAAAATGCATTGGTATTTCCATAAGAAAGGTTTTGTGCTAAAAAGATAAGTAGAGTTAGCTAAGTGCCTTTCCTACTCCCTGAAGGCTCACACTGTTCTTTATCTCACTTGTTCTTTCACAAGTCCTATTGGTCTTGTAAATATTGGATTTTTTTAAAACCAGATTTAGAGCAGGGCTCTCTTGAAGCACTGCTGCTTTCTTTGGCAACACTTTCTCCTCTCCGCTCTTCTAAAAAGAATCTTTTCAGTTGCATTGTTAGTCAAAAGTCATTTCTAAACATACATTACTTCCCCTCACTGACATCAGTATAGCTCTTGGGAGTTAAAAATGGGAGATGCATTCTAAGAAGAGAAAATGAACTGCAGAGGAGATCCAGTATTTATATTTTATATACCAGGTTAAAATGTACATATCTTGCTCATTGTTTGAATAACTTTATGGTCCAAATATATGTAAATGTTGTTTATTAAGTAAACTTACAGCCTCAGGTATGTAGATGGTGCAAATTGTTCCCAGAACATTACTGCATCCCTCAGTGAGAAGATACTGCTTCATGCACTTCACCTGGGTGCACTCTGTTGCAATGCAAAGTCTGATTCATTCATAGTAGGAAGACCCCTGGACTGGTTAGAAGGGAAATGAATATGAGAACTGCAGGCCTGTCCAGTTTCCAGATCAGTCACAGTAGGAGCAGCAAGGGTTCCTGGATTCATCTTGTCCTTACCTTTTGGGTTATGGATCCGAGTCTTACTGCTAATACAGGGGGTGCCAAAAAAATGTATACACATGACTTGTATTCATCTTTAGTTATTGGTATATATTGAGTAGTACAATTTTAATACAGTTTTTTCCTTTCTTAAAATGTGTATACATTTTTTTGTACCCTATGTATATGTGGCACTTTGGGTCCAGGAGATGGATACAAGTGAGTTCTAGCATTTCCCACCCCTGCTATACTGTTTCAATTTTTAGGACTTATCTTTTGATTCGTTTTCCTTGCCTGTTTTCTGTTGCTGCTGAAGTCCTTCTCTATTCAAGCCCAGGGGCATGGGGCCTGGATCCCTGAGGAGTTCCTGGCTCTGTTATCCTCTGGCTTGCTTGGAAAGCCTGAATCCTGCCTCCAGATCCCTCAGCTACTGCCTAGATTGTGTCTTACCTGGGCAAATTACTCTGACCCCTCATGGCATCAGCACCAACTGCCTAGCTTAGAACATCAGCGGCAGCCCAGCATTCCCCAGCTACCACCCCGCCCTGCTCTGCCGCTGGATGCTACCTATGTTGGTACTTGTGAAGCTTGTATCACCAGCCGTACACAGACATCCTAGTGCCTAATGGCTTGTGACAGCCCCTGCCTCTCCCCAACTGGCTTCTTCAGTTCTCTCACCCAGTCTCTTCTCGCTTAACTCTGGGTTCTGTTTAATGTGCCTGCTTATTGTGACAAGTGATACATCTTAGGAGAAAAAGGCACACAGCAAGGGGAGACCAGGGACCCTACCATTTCTATGTGGCTTTCCTGCTTTAGCTGTGGCTCCTCTAGAAACCTTTGTGAGAACATGGGGACCATCTGCTGTTCTGTGTAGTTTCTGTGTGTGCTTTTCTATGTGTTAGGGGGACGAAGTAGACTCAGTGTTGTTTCCTGAAGATAGTCATGTTCATTGCTAGCACCACTACAAAGAAATAATGGGTCAGTCACACAGGACTAGCTTGTCTATGCAACACACCTCCCTGTGGCACCTACTCCCTGGTTGGTACGCTGCCCTGACTGGCCAGCTTTCTCCTGCTCCATGACGTGGACTAATAGCACATCAGAGCTAGAACGGACCATAGAAGAGCCTTAGTCCAACACTGTCTCCCACTGCATACACTTTACATTCTACAGAATTCAGGACCAGAGAGTAAGCTGCAGAAGCTTTCGTTGTAATTAGAAGTTGTGATCCCACTTCCACGTTGAGGGGTGTCTTTCCTAGTTAACACGTCATCATGCTCACTTTATATGAATTTTATCTGAGTTTATATTATAAAACAAAACATCTCCATCTAAATGGTCAAAATCCATCTTGCTAGTGAAACCCAAAATGAAAGCTGATCAGGGCTAGGGTGATGGTGGAGTCAGGCCTGTGTTACTGACTTCTGTGTGACTTGAAGCAAGAGTCCATCTGCGTGACTTCTTGTTGGCATAAGTTTGATATCATTATTCAGTGTAGTTGTGCAGGTTAATTGAGAAATAGCATTGCAAGTACCCAGTAGACAAGCTTTTACGAAGTCTCCAAGAATGTACTTTCCTTACTGGCAGAAGGGCCAGTTGGTAAAACATCATTGATATTTGTCTAATATCCTGATGCTAGTAATAAACAGATACTATAAAACTTGGCATTGGTTAGGTTCTGAGAGTTTCTCCTAGCATAGCATAACTATACTTATACAGGTAGCTAAGAAAATTGAATCATCGAATTACTGTAAAAGCCTGTCTCCTGTCATCTCTTTTGTTCATCGTTCCTCACTATTTTTAAATTGTCACTGCATGTGTCGTGAAACACCTCCCCACTTAATGCCTTGGAGATTCTCACTTTTTCTATTAAATCTCTATGACCCATAGATTCACCTGATATCATTTATGGCCCCTCTTTTTACAGTGGTGCCTGGGAAACACTCTATCAGTCCAGGAGGAAGTAGTTAAAACACCGTGAATGAATGATGAGCCGCCGTTGACGGTGCATGAGAATCCACCTGTCGGGGCACATCTCCAAGTGCCCGGTGACCTCTGGGTCTTAGGTCTCCAAGTGCAGGGGTGTGAGATTGTGTTTATCTGGGCTCAGGCACATAGACCATATGAAATTTAGCTGGAAGTTTGCAGTTAGAATGCAGATGCTCCTCGACTTACTATGGGATTATGTCCTTGGTAAATCCATCGTAAGTTGAAAATATCACAAATCGAACATGCATTTCATACATTTAACTTACTGAACATTCATAGCTTAGCCTAGCCTACCTTAAAGGTGCTCAGCACACTTGCATTATCCTACAGTTGGGCGGTTATCTTAAATTTAATCTCAAGAATAAGTGCCTTCCTCTTCTCATCTCTAGAAGAACAAGCAGATAGGCATTTTGTAGACATCATGGGTGTGAAAACACAAAACATAATATCAAACAAACAAACAAACAAACACTGGCAACACAGTACACTGTAGAGTATGAGTTATTTACCCTCGTGATTGCGTGGCTGACTGAGAGCTGAGTTTATACACACTCCCTAGTTTATACACATACTATTAAGGAGCATATAAACTGTACTGTGACGGACCCCAAAATGGACTTGGATTTGTTGTGTAGAGTGGTGATTTAAAATTGAAATTCTGGGGCATCCTTAATGTCCACAGGTAGAGGAAGAAGAAGGGTGAGAAATATGTTTTTCCCTTCTCCATCTGAAGTTTGATAACCACAAGAGGTTTATACCCAGTTGATTTAAATGAATATATTTCTGATGAGGAGAGTCTTTCATATTTGATCCCTTGGACAACTGAATATATTGATTTTTCTTAAGAGTATGTCAGGCAAGAGAAGATACATGTTATCCCTTGCTAAGGGAAAAAAAAACTGTAAGAGCAGTAAAAATGTAGTGTTTTATGTTCTTTATATATTGAAGTGCACTTTATTACTCTTATTCCCTATGCTAATATTAAGGTAATACAAAAAAAAGTTAAGTTAAAAAAAATGGTGGTTAGATCACAAAGAAAAATATGTAGGACCTCAGGCGACATATTATGTTTTATGCTTGTAATTGTGGATTTAAAAAATCCTTGGCTATAAAAAGTGAGCCGGCTTTAAATAGTCTAATTAGGCAATCAGTTATGTTGCTAATTTGCATTCACAAAGAGCAAATGGAAAACCGGAAGTGACTACATGTTGCTTAATTAGTCTAATTAAACACCTGCCTAAGACTTCCTGTCTTCTTAAAATCACTAGCACGTTGCTAAAAATGTAATTAATTTTCAAAATATAACTTTCATTTAAAAAAAATTATTGAACTATCCTCCAAACTGTGTGAAAAAGAAAAGAAAACATATGAATTATGCATTGCTCATAACAAAAAATTAGACATAGCAGTTAAGCTCATTTAATGATACTATATAGGTATACTCAGTTTAGAAAAATATAAAAACATATTATAAAAAATAAGGTACATATCTGAAGATAATTATGAGGACTTTCATAATATACATGGGTAAAATATTGGAGTGGTCCCCCCAGGGATCAGCAGGGCTCCCCATGAACGCCAGAAGAGCTTCAGATAAGCCACCCAAATTACTTTGAAATACCTCAGAAAGGGGTGTTCGTTGTTAAATCAATATCCGTTTATTGAGTCTACATCAGTGGATATACAGAGTACATTTCAGATATTTATATATAAAACTTACCATCATCAACCACAAGTCTATAAGCCTATAGAATATAAAAATTTGAAGTAACTTAGGGATGATTTTTGCTTGACAGCTGAAAAAACTGAGGCCCGAAGAGATTAATTGACCTCAATATTACACAGCTAAACAAAGGTTGGTCTTGGGCTCAAGTTCAAGTACTCTGACCTAATGTCCAGGACTCTTTCCACTCATGGTTGTGTGTTCATTGTTTTTTTTTTTTTGGAGCATTTCCTTTGTTACAGAGCTAAGTGCCTTAACTAAACTCATTAGTTAAGTGCCTTAACTAAACCTCACAACATCCCTTTGAAGTGCACCTTATTACCCTCATTTTTCAAAATAGGAAACAGTCTCAGATTCAGTAGATTCTCGCCCAGATAAGACATGGCTGGCTCCAAAGCCTGCCTTCTTTCCAATACCCCGTGCCACTGCCTTTTACTGACCTTTCTCTTTGCAATATTGCTTCAGTACTGATCGTCAAGCCCCATTCTGCAATTTCAAAAATGCTAATACCGTTTGTAAAGAGGAATGATACCCTGTATTAGAAAACGAGCTGCTTTCTTTTTGTGTGAATTGTCCAAAGAAAGGTTCACAAGAAGAATCTTGACAAGATAATTACAGCCTGTTTATTTTCCCCTTTATTTTATTAACAATTCCCTAGCACATTGAAGCCTTGGAGAAGTGATGTTTAAGGAATGAAGCTAGACAATATTGAAGTTCATTCAAGTGGAAGATTGGCATTCTGTACAGAAAGAGATGACCCTGTAGTACAATGTCATTTGGGAGATTTTTCAAGTCATTGGCATTTTGCCAGCAGTTTGTAGTTTAATGGGAGAATAATAATGTTCACATTCATATCAAAATCAGAAAATGTCAGTAGACGATATAACTATTTCTTTGAGAAATAAGGGAACATTTTTAAAAGGGGTATGTCACGCATGCCCTAATGAAATTGTGTAGCCACATCCATTTTCTAGCTATAAACTACAGTTGGTTTTGGTTTTACAAATTTGTAGAGTATGTAAAATGAGCTAAATATGTGTTGAGTGTTATCTTAAGGGAATAAACTGGCAGTGTTGAACAAATTAAAACCTGAAATTTTCTTCCTTAACAGGCAAACCTCTGGCAGGCAGATTTCTCAGTGCTTCAATGTCCCTTATCTGAGTAAGAGGGAAAATAATTTTATTTTCTCATTCTCATATACATGTGCTATGTCTGAAAAAAGCACATGCTGGGTGTAACTGGAGAACACTTATTATTCAGTATTTGGTGAAGGAAAGAACAAGATAGCATTATTAATCATGCTTTTTTTTTTATTCGAAAGTAGAAACTAGTCAACAACAGAAAAGATGATAGTTTGTCAGGATTATTTTGCTTTTGTTTTGGTGAGAAATTATTTTTAAATATGCTAGTGTGGAAACAGTATTTTCCTAAATTCAGGAGATTTTGGGTTAAATGCATTCCCTTTGGCTTGCAAGTATCATTCCCTCATGAGACAGTTCTGAGCCCACAAATGCTAATGGCTTACATTCTTTTCATTTTGGTATTAATTCTCAATATATTTTTGAGTTTATCAAGAATCTAAAGTTTTTTATCTGTACTTCCAAAGTGGCTTGAAATTTACATTTAAAATATATCACAGTTACCAGGATCTGGAATTTGACGCATTATTTTAAAAATACATGTCATACAAGAAAACCATAAAAGTCAAGATAGCATGGTATTAATTCTAGTGTATATTTTCTATTCTGTGTGTGTATGCATGTATGTGTGTGCATGTGTGTGTGTATGTACACACAAACACATACACATATACAAGGAGAGGGGTGGAGGATAAATTTAAAGGCTACTACCAAAAGTTGGAGAAAATGAACAAATCATTTTTATTTCATAATATGAGGTTTATATTCCTACCTTCCTACTGGATAAATTTATTTAAATACATTTAAGATGTTAGGTAAGACTAAAGAAATGAACGTCATGTATGATACCTTCTGAATAGCCTGATCATTTGATTCTCCTGTTTGTTTGGAAACTTGCGATCAACATGATTTACGCTAAAATCTCCTCTCGTCCACATTAGAATTTAGCTTTTTCTTTTTTCTCTCTTTTTTTTTTTTTAGTTAATGCAAGATTTTTTATTTTGGCATTTGTTACTTTTGAAAGTTGCCTCTACTCAATATACCGACAAATAACAAAATTAACTTTAGCAAATAAAATAATACAGTGTGGTGATATAGTAATCAAATCACCTGCATTACAACTATGATTGCATTGATACACTTAAACTTGCTTTTTAGATGTGCTCTGGGAGCCCTTTTATCTCTTTTGTCATCTCCAGTGTTTGCTGAATGTGGTTAATCTGTTTCTGAATCACTTTTTCTGATCCCTCTAACTGATCATTTTGCAATATGCATATATCAAATAATTATGTTATCTACTGGAAACAAATATGATGTATGCCAAGTATGTCTCAATAATACATAAATATAGACATTAAAAATAGTATTTCACTTAACATAATGTTCTCTAGGTCCATCCATTTTGTTGCAAATGGTAAGATTTAATTCTTCTTTATGGCTGCATAATACTCCATTGTGTAAATGTACCACAGTTTCTTAATCCAGTTGTCTACCAATGGGCATTTCGGTTGTTTCCATGTCTTGGTTATTGTGAATAGTACTGCAATAAACATAGGGTGCATGAATTTTTTTGAATTGGAGTTTTGGATTTCTCCAGATAGATACCTAGGAGTGGAATTGCTGGGTCATAAGGTAGTTCCTTTTTCAGATTTTTGAGAAACCTCCATACTGTTTTCCATAGTGACTGTACCAATCTGCAATCCCACCAACAGTGCACAAGGGTTCCCTTTTCTCCATATCCTTGCCAGCACTTGTTGTTTGTTCATTTATTGATATAGCCATTTTGACTGGGTGAGGTGGTATCTCATTGTGGTTTTTATTTGTATTTCTCTAACGATTAGTGAGGTTGAACATTTTTTCATATGTCTGTTTGCCATCTGTATGTCCTCTTTAGAATAATGTCTCTTCATGTCCTCTGCCCACTTTTTAATTGGATTATTTGGTTTTTTTTGGAGTTGAGTTGAGTGAGTTTTTTATATATTTGATCTCACTTATATGTGGAATCTAAAGAAAAGAATAAATGAATGAACTAATCAGAGATAGTCTCAGAGACATAGAGTAAAAACTAAGGGTTGCTAGATGGGGTGGGGGTGGGGATAAGGGGGAAGGTGAGGGGATTAGAAACACAGTCAGTAACCACAAGATTGCCATGGGGATCCAAAAGTAAATTTGGGGAATGCAATCAATAATGTTGTAAAGATTTTGTAGGGTATCCGGTGGACACTTGTCTTATTAGGGAGACCACCTCGGGGATGATTTACATGACTGATCACTGCACTGTACACCTGAAGCTGAAGGTGAACAATAATGTCAACTATAATTTTATATATAGATATAGATATAGAGATAATGATAGATATATATGTTTATATATATATACATCTATCTATCTATCTATCTATCTATCTATCTATCTATCTATCTATCTATCTATCTACAAAAAGTGGAGTACAGCATTAGGAATAGAGACAGTGGAAATGTAATGGCTCTGTGCGATGTCAGAAGGGTAGTAGATGGGGGGAAGGGGGTTATCACTGTGTGAGGGATATAAATGATAAATGTCTAACTATTACATTGTTTTGTATATCTGAAACTAATTTTAAAAATGTTAAAAAAAAGAAAAATAATAATATAAACTTCAAAACATTTTATTACTCACTATAAATAATACAGTGAAGGAGTAAGCATTAGACATTATAACAGATAAACCTCAAAATTTTAGAGATTTAACGTAATGGAAGTTTTCTTCTGGTTATGACATATCAGAAAGTGTCTTTATGATAAATGTGTCACTGTCTCCGAAGGTAAAATTTAGGGACTTCAGTTCCTTCCACCTTATGATTTTATCATCTTCAACATCTGGCTTTCAAACTTGTCAGCATGACGGTGAAAACATGGAGGAGGATTTTAATGGACCAGGTTAGAAGGAGCATACATCACTGATGCTCACATTCTGTTGCCTGGAATTCATTCGATTGATACAGTCTTGTCTTGTGACCAAAGGAAAAAGAAGTGGGTTTGATAACACCAGGAAGTATTCTCCATTGACCATAATAAAAATAAGAAACAAGCTTACTTTTATTAAAAACAAGTAAATGTATAACGTGTAACGAAAATGGCTAAATTTTCTGTATGCTTATTGTTTTCAAAGTTTTACAAATCAGACTTGCTTTAGGCCAGCATTAGCCAGTACCTCAAGGAAACTGGGATGAGAGTCATTGTTGGTAACAATGGATGTAAACACATATTTCAACTTCTCAGTTGTGGTTATATTGTCCTTTCTTTTTTAGGCTCATAATGTAGCTGACATACAGAGCTTGTGGTAAGAGTGGGAGGAGGGTCTGCTCTGCATTTTCTTACAGTTCACTTGTGCTTGCATTTTGGGGCTATCTTCAAGCTTCAGTTTCTTTGCAGGAGTCTTTTTAAGTTTCTGGTCCATTTGTGTGTGTGTGTGTGTGTGTGTGAGAGAGAGAGAGAGAGAGAGAGAGAGAGAGAGAGAGAGAGAGAGAGAATATTAATCAGTCCTTAAATGCACATAACCAGATCTACTTTAAAGTGTGAGGCCACCACTGCAAATTTCTTGGATCCGTGTTCCCCCCTCCCCTTCCCTCAGGATACCCCATTTGTTCAACTTGATCTGATGAAGTATGGGTAGGGGTGCTACTGTAAGTCCTTATATGAAAAATTAGCCTGCAATAATTTATATATATATATATATATATATATATATATATATATATATATATAATTTATATATATAATATATATATATTTTTAGACAAAAGCCAATACAGAATCCTGTTTTGTTTTGTTTTTGTTTGTTTGTTTTTTCCTGCATCCCACCATTGTCCATTACACCCTGTAGAGTGTGTATATCCTGTGTTGGAGTCCGCTAACTTTAAAGAAGGAAAATGTCAAAGCTAGTCCCTTGTCAGTCAAAGTCTGCAGTAAAAAGACTTGATCACTTTGGTGGGAATGGAAGTTTTGGTCACCTGAATCCTTTAGTTAAGATAGTGTTAATTGAAAAATGTTTTTTAGTTGCAGTTTCAGATTTGTCTCTACTCTTTCTTGGAACAGTTCACTTTTGTTTCATTTTATTTTAACTTTAGTAAATACAGAGCAGTGAATCATAAACATAATTTAGTCACTCTTTAATTTTCAGGGACATTCAAAACAGCATGGGATTTTCTCAGATGGGCACTGATGGTTAAAACATTTAGGATTTTTAAAAACAAAAACACTTTCTTACTCAACATTCTTGATTCTAAGCAATTGCTCCTTCAGTGACTGTCTGGAATTGCTTCAGTGTCTTAAATTTGAGCATCATTTTTCATTGCTTTAAGTGTAGACATTGACAGTTGTGCAGATTCCAGGAAAAGTTAGGTTGTCAGTAGATTTTTAAAACAAGTTTGTTTCTTGTGATTGTTTGATGTACTGCGTTTTCTTTTCCATCTAAGACGCCATAAATTATAAAGTATATAGTTCAAGAACCTCCAATGAAAACATAGAAGTAGTATCAAATATACCTTTTGAATGAAATAGATTGTAGGATTTATTCTTATTTTGGATATGTAAAAGTGTGGAAAAGAGACATATCTTTGGGTTGACAGAATACAGTATATCCTACTGTCTTCCAGCAAAGATTTCACGATAGTTTAAAGGATATATAAAGTACTAGAAGTTTAACATTCCTTAAAGGAAAGTGATTAAAAAAAAAAAGCAAGATGAATATTAAGTACAGATGAAGAGCAAAGCTTGAGACTAATACAGTAATACTAATTAGTGACTCTTGTACCTTATAACAGGGACCACAATTTGGGTTAAACTCTTTTGAAGTCAGTTCAAAAAGGAAACATTAATTTATTGTTTAATTCAATGTCCATAAAATAAAATCACCAGTTTCTAAGGAGAAGCTCCAGTATTCCTGGTACTGAAATCATGCATAAATTTCCCTGTGTAGTGTGAAGAATGATATCTTATCAATTATTTTATAGTGTGCACAGTGAGTTTACTACAATTCTTAGTGGTAGTATCTCTCCATTGAAGTACTTGGCATCATACTTAGGCAGTAAAAACTTTCCCACCAATGTCAAGTACAAGGTGTGATCAAACAATATGGTGAATGTTTAAATTAAAAAAAATAATAATAATTACAGTAAAAGACACATTGCAATTAATCTCCCTCAAACTACTACCCCTCGGGCCGGCCCGGTGGCTCAGGCGGTTAGAGCTCCGTGCTCCTAACTCCGAAGGCTGCCGGTTCGATTCCCACATGGGCCAATGGGCTCTCAACCACAAGGTTGCCAGTTCAATTCCTCGAATCCCGCAAGGGATGGTGGGCAGCGCCCCCTGCAACTAAGATTGAACACAGCACCTTGAGCTGAGCTGTTGCTGAGCTTCCGGGTGGCTCAGTTGGTTGGAGTGTGTCCTCTCAACCACAAGGTTGCCGGTTCGACTCCCGCAAGGGATAGTGGGCTGTGCCCCCTGCAACTAGCAACGGCAACTGGACCTGGAGCTGAGCTGCGCCCTCCACAACTAAGATTGAAAGGACAACAACTTGACTTGGAGAAAAGTCCTGGAAGTACACACTGTTCCCCAATAAAGTCCTGTTCCCCTTCCCCAATAAAATCTTTTAAAAAAAAAAATACTACCCCTCACTTTGAATACTTATCCCATTGTTCTTGCCACTTTCTGAAGCAGTTCTGGAAGTCTCTTTCATGAGTGTCTTTAGTTGCTGCCTCAATGCCCTGAATCGGTTCAAAACATTTACCTTTCACGGTCATTTTGACTTTGGGGAAGAACCAGAAGGCGCACAGTGCCAGATTAGGTGAGTAAGGTGGATGAGGACATACTATAATGTTTTTGTTTGGTAGAAACCCCCGTATATCAGAAGTGATGTGTGACACGAGCATTGTCATGATGGAGGATGAAACAGTTTGCCTGTTTCATGTTAATGCGTTGTTCCTAATCCATAATCCACTAGCTTTGGCATTTGTTTTCTTTAAAGTTAGCGAACTCCAATACAGGATATACATACTTTAAAATACACCTTCTTTCAACCCTAGCTCACACCTGACTGACTGCACCGAGCAAGTTGAAACTTCTCACACACTGTTACTAAGGTTCAATGCGCGCTTCCCATATTGAAGATCCCTGCCTTTCCGTTGGATGGCACTCGGCAGCAGCATTCACTGTATTGTTTGATCACAACGGAAAGGCTCCGTGTCACACATCACCTTGGCTCACAGACACTACTGGGATACTTCCTAGGAAATGAATTAGAATCACTTCTCACCTACAAGATGAATGGGGGATGCCCGGCCCCGTTGTGCTACCCTATACATTGCAGCCACAGAAAGTTTAGCATAGAACACATTTCAATATAGGTATAACTGGCTGCTTATCTTGGCCATGACAATGCCTCAAAAGCCCATCATAGAATGTCTATTTTGAGTTTAATTCCCCAATTCTACTTTTTGATATTAAATTCCTAAAGTATTTAGGAAATGTATACCAAAGCAACTGATGGAGAAGACTTGCCTTGTGGCCTTATTTAAAAGTTGAAGGTGCATCTACAAATAAATAATAAGTTAAATGAAGCACATTATATATAGCCTTTCTTTGTAGCAATAATTAAGGGAATTCACATCTATTTTAGATTAAATAATAAAACCTTACCTTCAAAGTTTAAGAGTGTTTGTTTCCAGGTCTCAGTATCGGTGATAATGCATCTGAATTCTACATTGTGAATAGTAGATAACAGGCAGGAAATTTCAAAGATGCGGAATAGTTCTCTCTTTCATCCCTTTATAAATTACTAGTGGGTCTTTGAAAGATCATCATTTCAGATTCTGACCTTTGAAGCTGTGGACACATCAATAACTGTGGTTCTTATGATTTACTTCTTGTCGGAAATGGTGAGTGGAGTTGTGTTTGGCAAGAAAGACCAATGCGACAAGAAACTCTAGTGCATTTGTTTCTAAGACATGGAAGTCTTACTTTAGGCATTAGTGAGGCTACAATCAGTCTGTATCGTCACCTTCTTTAGCTTCAGAACTCGTCTAACCTTGCTGCTCTCCTTTTCTTTTTACTGTGCACAACATACACACACCTTAAATGCCAAGGAGGTTCTGCACTAGGAAATAACTTCTAATTAGAGCATACCATAAGGTGAGCATGTATGTTCTCATATGTTTTATAAGGCAAAACAGAAGCCATATTAGTGCTTCCTGTGTAATTGCTAAGGGAGTAAATCAGGTTATCAAGGAATAACTCAAGGAAAACTTCATTTTGACTTATGTTTTGGCAGTTGTTTTTTAACTTGGCAGTTCTTAAAACTTAAGATTTCTCCTAGAGGCTTCATATTATCAAATGCATTACCATTTGAAGGTTTACCTCTCCCCTATTTCAAGTTAAACCAGTTTTCTTTTTTCACTTATCTCCAATTGCTCCTGGAATAAACAACTCATTTTTCATCATTTTGCTTCCAAATATTCACCTCACAGAGCTCTTGCTTTATTTTTAGGCTACACCGTGATCAAAGTCCTGTCTCATGTTAGCTGCGTAGTTATGACAAATGGGATACTCAGAGTGATTCCAAGAGTAGAATTCACAAAGACTTACTACTCACACCTGCAAAGTGCATGAATCTGGCGAAACAATGCCCGAGTAATCATTTTTATTTTCAGCTCTTAGTGCTCTTTCATTGGTCTTCTGGGGAACTCAAATAATTGCTTGCTTTGCAGTGTTCACATCTGTATGCTCTCACATTTCCAAGCTCCCTGTGATTGCTTTACAGAGGAGATTGCCTTCCAAGCAAGAGTCAGTTGAACAATTCATCAACAAGTTCTTTTTGAGGCTCAGGTTGTGTCATGACACCTAAAATAAACAGAAGAGTTTGCCTGTTAGAAGTAATTGCTTTGTCTCTTTCTTTTGCTTCAACTGGACTGCTGTTTCTGAATGTAACGTCCATAATGGATATACGAGTCATCATTTTGTGTGATGAATACAAAATGCCCTAGCCCAGACCTACCTGAGCAGAAGCACTGTAAATTCTGGAAATTTGCCTTCTAAGAGACATCTAGGTGATTCTTAGGCGTGATAAAGTATGATGATCACTGTCCTAGAAGTCAGTGCTTCTCATATTTGAATGTGTATTTGAATTCCCTAGGGAGCTTGTTAAAATGCGGATTCTCTTTTAGTAGGTCTGGAATGGGACCTGAGATTCTACATGTCTAACAAGCTCCAGGTGACAATGATGTCACCAGAACTCACTTTCAATTGACTGCTCTATGGGTGAGGCTTAAACAAACTATACTGTTGCTGGCTCTGGGCAGATGCGACAGAGTTGCCGAGACAGAGTGCCTCGGTGCCCTCACTATTTCATACTGTTTTGGAAAAAGAAGTATTCTATGCCTATCAAGATTCTGGAAGCAAAGGACTGATCAAGTAGAAGACTCGTGGTCAGATAAATTGTCTTGTAAGAAAACACATTGCAAGAAAAATAAAAGAAGGAAATGGTATTGGTAAAAGAAGGAAATAGCCTTATTGCTATTGTGCAGGAATGGAGGCTCTACGTTTAGGACATTAAATGATGAGCAGTTTATACCAGGCTGGGTCTCACACTGTTATACTCAGATCACACTATCAACATATCTGAAAACAAGGGTGCCCATCCTCTGGCTAGTGCTGAGGATTTTCATTGGCCAGGGTTCATTGGGACCATCATTATGTCAGGTCCTAGGACCCTTGACCACTTATACTCTGATCACTGAGGTGTAGGATTTTTCCTCTTCTTTGATGAGAGGCAGAGAGGGACATTGAGGAAATGCTTGAAATAGGGCTAGAGAGAAGTTGAGTAGAAAGGTTGCAGATCCTCAGAGAGGGGAATATTGTAGATTAAGAGAGGAAATGGCAAAGCTAATGAAACAGAGTTCTGGAGGATGTGATCAGGATAATGAAAGGGGTGGTAGTAACGACATGCGTTTCCTGGCATAGGAGGGAGGAAGATAAAGATGGGTACCGAGAGAAGTCAGGTTGATGGGAAATCATGTCCTTTTTAAAGCTACGGGAATTTGGAGAAGGAAAAGATTATTGCTAAAAGAATTAACTAGGAAACATTTCCAGGAGGAAGGATAATTGAGTCAATAGCACTAAATATGGCAGAGTGGTAAGATAAGATAGAACCAATTTGATTTTGGCAACTGATTAAGTACTTTAGTGAAAGATAAGTTTAAGAGGACTCTATTGCAGGAGGTGTAGGGATGAAAGCAAAATTTAGTGGGCTGAGAAATGAATAGAGAGAGAAAATGAAGACTTTAACATTAAACAAAAAATGCAGTGACTTATAAAATCTAAACTCCTTAGTTTGGCTTTCAAAGCCTTTAAAATTTTTGTTCCACCTCATCTATCTAACCTTGCTTCTTACGCCATTCATATACAGCCTTCTTCTCAAGTAAGACAGGTTTCCTTACTGCCCTGGAAAACATCATGTCCACTTCTATATGTCAACATTCATGCTATTACTCCTAGTGTCTGTTGCTGGAATAATTCTGGAATAATTCTGTATGTCAACATTCATGCTATTATTCCTAGTCTCTGTTACTGGAATAATTCTATATGTCAACATTCATGCTATTACTCCTAGTCTCTGTTGCTGGAACTTCACATTTTCTTTCTTTTTTCCCCTTCTGCACAAAATGTGCTTCCAGATTGTTAGAGAGGAACAGAGAGTGTATGGATCTTGAATGACTCTTGCCTTGGGTGAAAGTTGGTGTGGGGATTCGAGAGAGTGCCTGGTTGCAATAGGAGGAGGCATAATGTCCAACCAAGAATTTCATCAATAAACAATCTTAAAAGACAGCCAACCAGCTGCACTAGATACTTAAAAACCTGTAAGTACCATCTATTCAAGACCTAGTATTAGTTTGGATACCAATTCTTACATATAGATACCTGTCACCTCCAGAGGTCATTGCTGTGTCTATTATTTAGATCATCTATGTTATTCATTGCATTTTTTATCATTTCTTCCATACAACATTATATACATTGTGTTATGGTTATCTCTGAAAATAGTAAGTGAAGGTTATTGTGAATATGATATTTGAAAATAGATTTTGCATTTCTTACTCTGTTCTATTAAATTTTTATTGTTTATCTGGTATTTAGCCACCTTGCTCTTCATTTGTATATTAGTTTAATAGTTTACCTTTTAATTACTTTGCATTTTCTAAAATAGAATCATATTCCCTATAAGTAATGGCATAATGTAGTATTTGCCTTTATAATATTTGTCTCTTCTTTCTTTTTCTTATCTACAGTAGTCCTCCCTTATTCATGGGGAAATGTTCCAAGACCCACAGTGGGTAGTACCAAACCCTGTATATACTATGTTTTTTCTTATGCAAACATACCTATGGTAAAGTTTAATTTATAAATTAGTCACAAGAGATTAACAATAACTAATAGTAAAATGGAACAATTACAACAATATATAAAAATAATAGTTATATGACTGTGGCATTAAGTAAAATAAGGGTTACTTGAACACAAGTACTGTAATACCATCTATTTGATAAACCCAGTGGACTACTAAGTGATTAATGGGTGGGATGCTTATATGAGGTGTGATCAAACAGTACGGTGAATGTTTAAGTAGAAATAATTCATTACAGTAAAAGACACATTGCCATTAATCCCCCTCAAAATACTCCCACTCACTTCAAATATACTTATTCCATTATTCTTGCCACTTTCTGAAGCAGTTCTGGAAGTCCTCTTTTGTGAGTGTCTTTAGTTGCACTGTTGTGGCTGCCTCAATGTCCTGAATCATTTTCACTTTGGAGAAGAGCCAGAAGTGAATACGGTGGATGAGGACACACTGTAATGTTTTTATTTGACAGAAATTACTGTACCAGAAGCGATGTGTAACACAGCGTGTTGTCATGATGGAGGATGATTTACAGCACACTGTAAAACATACCTTCTCTCAACTGTTACTCTCACCTAACTGACGGCACCAAACAATTTGAAACATGTCACACACTGTTACTAAGGTTACACGTGCCACTTCCTGTATTGCAGATCCCTGCCTTTCTGTTGGATGGCACCTGGCAGCAGCATTCACCGTATTTTGTGATCATAATGCAAAGGCTGTGCGTCACACATAGCTTCTGGTATATGGCAATTTCTGTCAAATAAAAACATTACGGTGTGTTCTCATCCACCTTCTTCACTGGATCTGGCACCATGTGACTTCTGACTCATTCCCAAAGTCAAAATGACAATGGAAGGTAAATGTTTTGAATTGATTCAGGGCATCGAGGCAGCCACAACAGCACAACTAAAGACACTCACCAAAGAGGACTTCCAGATGTGCTTCAAAAAGGGGCAAGAATGATGGGATAAGTGTGTTTGAAGCGAGGGGGAGTATTTCGAGGGGGATTAATGGCAATGCGTCTTTTACTGTAATATATACATATATATATATATTTTTTTAATTTAAACATTCATTGCATTTTGTGATCACACCTTCTAAAACATGGCTAGGCTGGACAGAGGAGTGATTCACATCCCGGCAAGACAGAGGGGCAGCTGAGATCTCATCACACTACTTAGAAAGCTATGCAGTTTAAAACCAATGAATGCATTGTTTGTTTTTGGAATTTTGCATTTAATAGTTTTGGACCTGTTGACCCGGGATAACTGAAACCATGTCAAGTGAAACCATGGATAAGGGGGGGACTGCTACAATTTGTTGACTTTGTCTTGCAATAAAACACTGAATAGCAACAGGAAGAGCTGACAATTATTTTTTTATTCTGAACTGACAATTATTTCTTTATTCTTTACTCTAACATATGAGCACTTATGGAACCTAATCATTTTCCTTTTATTCTTCTGTCTTTCATCCTTTATGTTCTTCCACCCATGAGTAAATGAAAGCTTCTGCTAAAAGAAGATTGAATTGATTTGTTTTATTTGAAAGTAGTCACATTTTTCTTAGGAACTTCTGGTAATGTTTCATGTTTACTTTTTTCTACATAACTGACAGTTTATACTGACTTCTTATTATAAGTGTTACCTAGACAGTGCTTAATACAGTAATGCACCAGGAGACAGAAGAACTGAAATTTGTTTGCCTTTACAAATATAAACGCACATTATAGTCATTTAGCGATTTTGGTAGATTTACTATCAGCTTCCACTCCCCAAAACGGTGAATAAAATTAACAGCTCCCTCCCCCATCTACTTTTTTTTTTCTAATTTGGGAAGACTGAAAATCAGATCACAAAACTTCTCAGAATTATTCATAAAGTGAGAATAAATCAGATGTCACTGAGGATAGGAATATTTTCCTCTGATAAAGAGCCTAGCCTAAATAAAGATCTGGTGCCCACTACAATGAATATAGACAACAGTTGTGTACTATAATTTTGTAACGTGATAGAGGTGCTAAATATCTCTACAACAGCTAACGTATTACAATATATAAGTATATCAAATTAACACATTGTGCATCTTAAATTTATGCAATTTTGTATGTCAAATATATTCAATAAACTGAAAAATACATTTAAAAAAGAATTTTGAGATGTTTGCTGTGTTTCCTTAGAGGGCATATGTGCTCGTTTCCAGGTGTTGGCAGTGCGCAGTAGTTGAGGTGCCTGGAAGAGTGCTGTGTTAACAATGTGTTAGAGTAAAATCCTCATTGGGTAGAACACCCTTGCACCTCCAAAAAGTAACTGTTGTGATAGGCTGCCTTTCTTCTGATGGTTACCTCTTTGTGGGAAAAGATTATGTAATGTGTTCCTGACTGCATGTATATTTTACAACTAACTGCCATTATCTGACAGTCTCATTCTCAATGATTTTACCTTTCTTTGTGTTTGTGTGTAGTGTTTGTACTTAAATGTCCTTGCAGAGTCCTTTTTTAATTCACAGCATCTCTTTAGCAATAAAACACATCTGAATATGACAGCTCCTAACACTGCGTTAACCACCACCTAACTATCGGTTCTACCTATTATTCATCATCCTAGTTCACATTTGTTCAGTGCATTTTTTCTTCTGGTGTGATTTCATGCTCCGTATACTGACTGGACATTAATTGTGACTTTGACTAATCACTATGCTTGCTCTCCGATTTGGAGGAAACAGAAGAAATTATAGAATTTGAACTTTTCTATGAACAGGCTTTCTTCATTACCTCTAATAAAATCTGCCTACTAACCATGACAAATGTCAGTGAAAATAAACCGTAACACCCTCATGCTTAAGTAGCTGATTAAAAAAAAAATGTAGGGGTAACGATGACGAGCAACTTTTGCTGAACAGAATGTGGAACCAATGCATTCATTTTCCTCTGAAACTTCTCACTGGGAGAAAATAAAGGCTGAGAATTCTATAGGAGATAACAGGTTGTTTAAAAGGAAAAAAACAAACAAACAAACAACAAAAAAAAAAACACAGCTCCATGGCAAATTAAAGAGCTCCAGATACAGAGCTAAAAGGAGTTTGGCAGTTGAGATATGTATCCATCTATACTATGATACTTAGAAAACGAGTGATAATGCACATCTGATTTTCAGTTCTGGAAATTTTAGCTGATTAACCAAATGTTGAGACTGAATAATTCCGTCCCCTCAGATTAAATTTACCGTTTTGTTTTCAAAAGATGAAATCATAACTAGCAAAAATCTTTAAAAGTCCTTGGTAAGTGACACAGAAGTAATGGGTATTGGTGGCTCGCATCTGCCAGGACTTCGAGCCTCAGGGCTGGGTGTTGGTTCTCCTGGTAACTCAGTGCTTACAGGCAATTCCGCATTTTGTTTTATTTTTCTTTCCTCCCTGAAGCTGGTTACTTCAATGAGCACTGTATTTGTCAATCATGAAAGCACCACCTCCGGTGAGCTGGAAACTCTGAGCTACTGGCAATTCTGCTCTTCCTACTCATTTGCATACTTTTATTTTTCTCCCTAAAGTAAATAACTGCTTGTTTATGTATTAAGCCATATAAATGCACATTTTCCTTTAGATGAGGCTGTGTGATGTGCATTCACAATTTTATAAACAAGGATACTTAAAAGGTATGAGAGGATAACGTTATTTCTAGAAAGTTTTGCAGAGTAGTTTTACCCTTTTTCTTTTCTATTTAAGGTGACGACCCTTGTCAACACCAGCAACAAAGGTCCCTCTGGTAAAAAGAAAGGGAGGTCGAAGAAAGCCCATGTGCTGGCTGCATCTGTAGAGCAAGCCACTCAGAACTTTCTGGAAAAGGGGGAACAGATTGCTAAGGAGAGTCAAGATCTCAAAGAAGAATTGGTCGCCGCTGTAGAAGATGTACGCAAACAAGGTAGGCAGAATCAAATTGTTCAAGAGATGTCCAGATTGTGTGCAAACAATGGATTTTTCTCTGGAATCAATGCATTTTTACTCAAAGGAGTCATCTTGGTTTTTTTTTTTCGGCTCTGTCTGCACTTGCCATTGTTAACATTTGCCTGAATTGGGTGTGTAGACCAACGGAGGTGCCTTTTGTTGTGGCAGTCAGTATAGCACAGCTGCAAACACTCCACATCTGCTGTTACTTCACAGTTTTCAAGTTGTTTTTCTCTTAGGAGGTGAAAACAGACTCTTGTGTCAAACTCAGGCTTTAAGGAGGATAGGATGAGAAGACGGCATCCTGTGAGAGACCAAAACCCAGGATTGTAAGGATGAAGGGAGGAAGAGTATGTAAAGTAGTGTAATAAAATTACTGTTGCTTTGTATGATTCCTCAATTTTTATTTTCAGTTCACAGCTTTCGTGAAAAATCAAGCTAGCTAGTTATTGATGAGTTTTGTAGCTAACTAGTTAGGTAAAATGCTATTTATTCACATTTAAAAATTTTCAATTGTGTTACAATACACACAAAATAAAATGTACTGCTTACGTGTTTTTAAGTGTACAGTTCAGTCGTGTTGAGTATATTCACATTGTTGAGTAGCCAATCTCCAGAACCTTTTCATCTTGCAGAACTGAAACTCTGTACCTATTAAACAACACCTCACTTCCCCGCTTAGTCCCTGGCCACCACTATTCTACTTTCTTTTACTCTTGAGTTTAACTATTCTAGCTACCTCATGTAAGCGAAATCCTACCGTATTTGTCTTTTTGTGACTGGCTTATTTCACTTAGCATAATGTCTTCATGGCTCATCCATGTTGTAGCATGAGTCAGAATTTCATTCCTTATTAGGACTGAATAATATTCTGTTGTATGCATATACCACATTTTCTTTATGCATGTGTATACCACATTTTCTTTATGTATGTATATACCACATTTTCTTTTTCAGTTCATCCATTCATGGACAGTTATGTCCCTTCCATCTTTTACCTCTTATGCATAATTCTGCTATGAACATGGGTATACAGATATCTCTTCATAACCCTGCTTTCAATTCTGATTTCCATAGCAGCTGCACCATCTTACATTCCCACCAGCAGTGCACAAGGATTCCAGTTTTTCCACGTCCTTGTCAACACTTATTTTCTGTGTTTTTTTTTTCTCCTTTGTATAATAGTCATTAAAGTGGGAGTAAGGTGATATCTTATTGTGGTTTTGATTTGCATTTCTCTAATGATTAGTTAGAGTATCTTTTCATATGCCTATTGGCCATGTTCATATCTTCTTTGGAGAGATGTCTATTTACATCTTTTGCCCATTTTTTAAATCATGTTGTTATTGGGTTGTAAAGGTTCTTTACATGTTCTGGATATTAATCTCTTATCAGATATTGTTTTGAAAATATTTTTCTCCCATCCTGTAAACCTACCTTTTGACTGTGTTGACTGTGTCCTTAGATGTGCAGAAGTTTTAAATTTTGATGTAGTCCTATTTAGAACTTTGGTTTAAAATTCTAAGGCACCATGAAATCAAAACACAAACCTCAGCTGCCTGACCTCCCTCCTGTATTTTTTTTTAACTCAGTGAATGCAACACATATGTATCCAGTTGCACATTGCAAAGATCTTGGTACTATCCTTGTTATTTCTTTCTTTTTCCAAATACAATTTATTATAAAGTCCCATAGATCTTAAGAAAGGGGAGAGAACTTTCATTCCTCTATACCTTCATTCACTCAACAAATGTTTACTGAAATTTTATGAGTACAAGGCATTGCAAATCATTGACCAGCAAAAGACACATGGTATTGTCTATATGTTTATTAATTTGTAGTGTGGCAGGATATTGGATATTCTTGTTTAAGTTATCAACAATTCCATGTTCGAGCTGCCCCAGGGCCTTTCTACATTCTGTCTCCTTTCACAGTTAACGATGACTCATTCTGCATATCCTAGGTCAAAGAACACTTTCACAGGGACACTTTTAAGACACTCCTGTCATACTTTTCATGGCTCTTTTCCTTGCCACTTCCCACAGCATCATTTAGTATTTGTGGGATGACGTGATTGACAACTTTCTTCCCTGCCAAACCACCTTCTTCTTGCGGCCATTTTCTTCCCCCTTAAAGTTAATTTCATTTGCCTTATAGTAATGTAAGTCTCACTTTAATTTCAAATGTTAAATTTTACATATTTCATGGAATGTGGATGGAGTATACATATGTGTGTTTTAGCAATGTGTAACCTTACAAGTTTTCAAGTGCTATTGAAAACTGCTATTCCTTCTGAATTACAAATGTACACTTGTTTACTTTCATGCATCTGTAGCCTAGATACATTTTTTTTTCTTTTTTCTTTTTTTTTTTTAGGTTGACTGATATGTAATAAATCACACACATTTAGAGTGTGCAGTTTGATAAGTTTTGACAAATGTGTACATCATGAAACCATCACCACACTCAAGATACGGAACTTCTCCCTCGTGGAGAGAGGTTTGATTAACGAGTCCCTAGGCCACTTTCTCAAAGCACTTGTCTTTTATGGTGATATATTTTCCCTTTTAGTTCCCTCAACAATCTCTTAGCGTTCCCTTATTTTTTCTTTCAAGTAAGTTAGTACAGATACCGTCTGTAGAAATTCATGTTTTGGTGTTCTTGACACTGGTCTGAAATAGTATTTTTGACAGTTTTTCACCAGACTATCCTAGTGATATTAGAGTGAGAAATTTTAAAGATGCTAATTTAGGACAGCTTATAGTGGTTGCTCTTCTAGAGAATATTTTAGACTTCCTCTATATTATTCACATTCATTTCTTGTTGAAGAAAAATTATGAATTAGAAATGATGCCTGTATACAGCTCAACTGTCACATTATGAATTAGAAATGATGCCTGTATACAGCTCAACTGTCACAAGGCTCTTTCTCTGAAGAGTGTCAAAATCAAGGAAGCATTGCCATATTACACAAAATGACAAACATTTTACTGGCAAAATCCTTTAAACTCCTCTTTTCCTCTTTCTCTGACTCTCAAATATCTCCCGTACATTTCATTTGCCTGTCATGTGTGAGAGGGGTCTCTCCGTGACAACCAAATCCTCAGGTTCTCCTTCCAGTTCTGTGCCCATTGGCTCTCTTACCTCCTTTCTCCCCGTTCTCAGTTCTTCATTGTGTAATCTTGTTTCCCTGCCTGGCTTAGTCCAATTTTCCTGTTTGACCATTATCCAGATTTTTATATACAAATGAGAGCCTGCGTTGATTTTCAGAGAGAGGTGGAAGAAAGGAACTTGAGGGGAACAAGTGAGGAGTAGGATAGGAGTATTTAGTTATTGGAAACTTTAAAATATAGTATTTTTCTTTCCATCATAGAAATCTACTTTCTAATATGTAAGATGATGTTCAGAAATTTTGGCAACACTGACATTTGCAAACAATTTCCTTCTTTGAGTTGGCTGCAGTATCTTTGTTCTTATTTATTATGTATTTGTATGTAGAGTTAAGTCTGTTAGAAGTGATCTACGAAGGTCGGACAATTAAGTTTGCGAACTCATCGTAGAAAAAGTGCAACCTACCTCATTGCTGAATATCACTATGGTTTCCCAAGGGTAGTCACCGTCTAACTACTCCCCTTGGGAAACTATGCACTGTCAACAGTGCCTAATCCACCCTTCAAAGCAATTTTGGAACTCTTTTGCTGGAATGGCCATCAGAGCTGTCATTGTATTACCCTTGAGGTCCTGAATGTCATCAAAATGACTTCCTTTTAATATTTCCTTTATCTTTGGGTAAAGAAAGAAGTCATTGGGGCCAGATTAGGTGAGCAGGGAGGGTGTTCCAATACAGTTATTTATTTCCTGGCTAAAAATTACCTCACAGACAGTGCTGTGTGAGCTGCTGCATTGTGGTGATGCAAGAGCCATTGTTGGCGAAAGTTCATGTCGTCTAACTTTTTTCAGCAATTCCAAATAGTAAACTTAGTTAACTGTTTGTCCAGTTTGTACAGATTCATAATGAATAATCCTTCTGATTCCAAAAAAAGGGTTAGCAACATCGTTGCAAAAAGTTTGGGAACTTAATTGTCAGACCTCGTATACTATTGAGTTGCTTCTGCTTTTTACATCGAATTATGAAAAGCATTGCCACTTTCTGAAAAAATATATTTCAGCATGAGTAGATGCCACAAGTTTTCATACTGTACGTCTCCATTTTCAGATTTTTAATATAGAAACATTTATTGTTGGTTTTTAAGTTTCACAACATTCGTGGTTATAATTACTGTAATTTGGCAAGATCATATATGAAGTTGTCTAACTATGTCATTATTGTATCTCCTGTGGTTAACCTTAGCATTGTTTGAAATGCTTTATAATTTTAAAAACTATGTTACCTGCTTTTAACCTAGGCTGCATGCCCGATTTTTAAAAGTGCTCAGTATGGGTGGTAGGAGTATTTTTACTAGAATATTAGAGTAGAAGATTTTCCTGTACTTTTAAGTTATAACCTGCAAGAAAAAGTATCTGAGTAGGCTTATGATAGCATTTATGTTAAAAACAACATATACATACACACACACAGACACATATACACCGGGGGTGCCAAAACAATGTGTACAAGTGGACACTCTGGTCAGTGTTGCTCAAGCAGTAGTTCGCTGTAATCAGAAGTGTCTGGAGGCTGATGGTAACCACTTTGAGCACCTCTTGTCATTGCAGAAGTCAAACGTGACTTGTATTCTTTTATAGGTGTATATTTTGTATTACAATTTTAATAGTTTTTTTCCTTACTTAAAATGTATATACATTTTTTTTTGGCACCGTGTGTGTGTGTGTGTGTGTGTGTGTGTGTGTGTGTATAAAATCTGAAAATGGAGATGTACAATATGAAAACTCGTGGAATCTACTCATGATGAAATACTTTTTTAGAAAGTGGCAGTACTTTTGATCATGTGATGTAAAAAGCAGAAACAACTCATAGTAATAGCTCACTTCTAATAAACCATATATATTATATATGTATTCAACATATATATTATATATATGTTATTATATATATATATATATATATATATATATATATATATATATATATTATATATGTATTAAAAACTTAGAACTGGTATTTTAGACTTGAGTAAAGATGAGGTATTTCGTCAGTGGAGTGTGTGTCTGATTTATTGTAGTTAATTAATTCCATATATATAGATTGTCTTCCTAATTGAAGTTTGGACTTCATCAAAATAGGAACATTGATGTGTACATATTTCTCTCTACTCCGATAGCAGCTGGCCTGGTTCTCTTGCACATGACAGGCAATATTTAGGGAAGACACTTACATGCGAAGTCAGCAAAGTATTGCGTGTTTTATTGAGATACCTGACTTCTCATGTTACTTTGGCCAATAACTATATGATTTATGCTAAAATACTTTCAGCCTCAGTTGCTCTATTTTTCAAATACGAAATAGTTGTATTTGAAATTGTTGTATTTATTTCATTAGGTTGTTTTACATAATGAAGTCTCAAAGGACTGAAAGAGTTAAATGTCATATAGATATCAAAGTAGATCAATTAATTATAATTAGTCAATCAATCTGTATTCCATATAGCAATAACACTCCTTCCTATATTAGTGTGTGATTCTGAAGAAAGGAAGGAAAGAAAGGAGGAAGGAAGGAAGGAAGGAACAAAAGAAGGAAGGAAGGAAGAAAAGAAAGAAGGAAGCAAAGAAGGAAGGAAGGAAGGAAGGAAGGAAAAAAAGGAGGGAGGGAAGGAGGGAAGAACCTGGTTGGTTCCTATCTGTTTAATTGGTATTTTAGAAAGATTAATTTGGCACCTTCATAAAAAGTTGACTAAATCAGAGAAAGAATGGATTCAGACATTGCTTGGTTGTTATTGTAATATTGCAGAGAAAACAAAACAAAACAAAGTTCTTTGATGTTCTCGGTTGGGGTAGTGGCAATAGGAACAGAAATAAGAAACTAGAAGTTGCAGGCATTGGAAAAAGGAATAAAAGATTTGGCACTTTTTGAAGGGAAAGGATGAATCAACAATTTATTATGTTTTTGGCCCTAGACAACTTAACTGGGACATCTTAAGAGGTGACGGGTGGGGAGAAAGGACCGATTTGATTTTAAATGTTGATGAATGAGGGGCGTGCCTAGCAAATGGTTCATGCTATAGGAATGGAACGTTTCAGAAACAGAGACATTTGGAAGTCTTCGGAGTTGATAAATGAAGCTTGTACAGAGTTTTCTTTGAGTATTTGCCAATAAAGAGAGAGAAATACAGTTTTAGTTTTTGGAAAAAAGGCCAAATTAGAATTAGAGGATAGAATAGAAATAAACTCAATAGGTAAGGCATGACCTGAAATGTGACCAGAGAGCCAACAGAGCCAAGACCTCCAATTTAAAGAAGTGTTTTGCAAAGGAGACAGTGATCAATCTAGACTCTAGAATGTTGCTGCAATTATGTCAAATTCTTCTGAGGTCATGGAGGATGGACAATGAGACCATGTCTTGGATTTTGCTAGAAAGGTGTTATTAATTATATTTAAAAGTGCATTTTCAGCAAGCTGCAGGTACAATAGTTAAATAAAAAGAAGGAGTAGATGCTGAAAGAACATTGTGGATGGTGAACTAAAAGACGTAGGCAGGAAAGGTAACCAGGCCCTTCTTTGGTCATCACTCTATATGTCACACATATATTCTTTTTGCCTCTGTATATGGGTGGGACTCAAATGAGGGACCGTGTGTTATAATTATTTTATCTCTGGAGGCTGGCCCAATGCCTGACACATAGTGTGCACTTAATGCATGATTCAGAAGATTGTCACAAAATGAATGGAGAGAACTAGAAGAGAAATGGGAGACAACATTAAGGACAAACAAAGAATATGATTGCTTGTTTGCTTGCTTAGTTGTTTTGTTTAAACCAATCAGAAATATTGGAGCAAAGATCAAGGGAGGGAGCAAGTAGTGAGAAAAATTGTAGATACAAAGGGAAAAAACTCAGGTTGGTGGCATGAGGTGGTGCAGATGGGACGTTTCTTTATCTAGAAAACTGGTGGAGAGGAGATCTATACCCAATCATGGGTTTATAGAAACCATGAGAACCAAAGCAGACTGGATGGAATTTTCTCAAATATTTTGAACAAAGAGGAGGTACTTTTACTGAACCAAGGTATATCTGATATTTGACCACTGTTGCAGATAATTTTATATTTTTTGTTTGTTACTGGCATTTCTGTGGTCTCTCACACATTTCTAAAGGATTTTGTTGATTATATAAAACTGATTATTACAATATCCTTGGATGTAACTAAAAAAGGCAATTTATAACAGGCTTTATTATCTAAGAATTTTTCAATTTAATTTGTTTGCTTGGTGTATAACAGCATCTGCCAGCAGTGGGATGCTCACATATTGTCTTCATGAATTGTCTTAGATTTGCAGCAGATCCAGAAGCAATCCTTTGAAAGATAGGCACCATTCTTCATGTTTGCCCAATAAACAGATCTGTTTAATGGTATAACGCAACACTTGGTTTTATGCCATCATCTCATTATTTTATTCCCAAACCTTCTTCCTGAAGCCATGGAACATTTCCTTGGGCTTCCTCTCTTCAGTCACCAACCTTCTCTGATTGCCCCCATCTGTCTGGCACATAGTGTTTGTTTAATCAAAACAATTAAGTCATGCCCCAGATCCCAGGATGTACCAGTTTAGGGTATAGAATGAGATATACATGGTCCTAATGCAACTTTCAGAGGGATCCCACGGGACAAAGAAAGGACAGATAAAAGAGGTAGCTTCTTTATGTAACCATTTTCTATAGTCAACCCATGCACTGCACATTCAGGCTTTTCTTTGTTTTGACACAATCTCACACATGGAGTGATACGGTAATATCAACTAGTTCCATCATTATTATTTTTTTTACCCAATCTATATGTATTGTGTAACTGATACCCAATGGCAGAGACAGACAGAACATGACTGAGAAAAAGTAGTAGAGGGGGAGAGAAAGGTGTCCTCACGTCTAAGAGAGATTAAACCAATGGCTTCTGATGACCTGTTGGCTTTCTCCCTCCCTACCCAGTTTGGTGGTGGGATGAAGCGTTGGAGGAATAAGCTGGTCCAACAGTAACTTCAGTCAGTATCAACAGTAGGAACGCCCCAACTGAGATCTGAGCAGAGGCCGTTTCCCTGGCCAAGAAGCTTCCACTGTCACAGAGTCCTGCAACCCTATTACAGCACCAAGGTCGGGGGAGGAGGAAGGGAGTTTCCTCTCTCCTGTAGCACTATCCACATAGCTCAGCCTCTCGAAGGAGGAGAGCTGAAGGTATGAAAGGATTCTGTTGCTCCTCTGCTTGTCCTTTTTCTCAGGTATCCCTTACTTTATGCCTCTGTTCTTCACATGTGAATGCCAGAGTGTCCTAGAGATACCAGGACTTCCTTTTCTGCGCTGGGCTTCTGCCTGACCACCCTTATCTGGATGGTGTGTTACTGGGTTCTGAGATAGAATCCTGTTGGTCACGGGGTGAGATTTCACTCATCTGTGGTTAGAGGGCTAGATGAGCAGGCCTCCATGGAAGGGAACCACCCTCAGGGAAGGAAGGAATTGTAGGACAGAAAATGAGGATTTGAGGGGCACATCCTAGGTAACAGAGGGAAAGAGAGCTCATTTCTCTCAATGGGTCTTCTCTCGTTAGCCTGGACTTTGCTGAGTATAGGTCCATCACTTTTTAAAACAATTCTTTTCAAGTAATATAATAAAGTACATGTTTATTAGTTCAAGCAAGGGCAGACCTTGAAGTTAGACTGGTGAGTGCTCAGCCTCACTCTGAATCTGGTGATGCTCACTGGCCTTCCCATGCCCCCTCCTACCCGTCCTTGCAGAGGCTTCCTTTCCATATGTTTCTCAGAGAGAAGTTCACAAAATGCCTGGTTCAGAATCACCTGGCTGAGGATGGGAACTCTCCGTAAAAATTCCAATCGCTGGGCTTAGCCACAAACTTAGATTCAGCATGGCAGGGTAAGCCTGGGACTCTTTATTTCCCAATAGTTCCCCAAGTAAATGTTATGCTTCCAAAGATGGAGAATCATTAATAGTCTGAGTTGATTACATCTTTATACACATCATCTTTATTCAGTCTTTTTTTTTCATTGAAAATGATGCTCTCTACGAATGATTAATTTTTAGAAGCTTTAATGTCCGAAGTTTAAAAAATATATAAAAACCCTTGAGCTACATACGATGACCAAAAAAAAAAAGATAAAAATAAGTTTGATGTGAAAATATCATGAAGAAAAAAATACATCAATGTAAAAATGTATATTAGAATTTGTCTTAATGCATATTTTAATATCTGCAGTACTTTTAACTGTTGTATATTTGGCTAAATAAAGTATACTTATATGCCAAAGTTTAAACTAGTGAGGGTACAGGAATACCCTAGGAAATGTGGAGCCCTTTCTGTGGCCCTGGTTGCAATATACTGGAAGACTGTGGCAGATTATTCTTTCATCTGACCCCTCTTTCTGGAGCCTTTGGCTTTTGAAAATGCCATAACCTTTTAGCAAGAATAACAGTAGCTTCCATTAGTGGTTATCACTTCATTTGTAAGACATTTTGCCTATATTCTCTCAACATTATTCTGTTAGTCAATGAAGTATGATTATCCATATTTTATATAATGTTATTGATGCTGAAAATGTCTATGTACATTAATTAGTGAATTAATTCAACAGCTACTTATTGAGTATTTACTATGCATAGGTACTGTTTTGGGTGCTAGGAATACAGAATAAAGAAAACAGACATTCCCTGCCTACAGGACTATCTCATTCTGAGTTGAGACAGGCAATTAATCAGTAAAAAATTAAGCAGAGTAATGGTTTCAGGGTTGAAGTAATTTAAAAATGGGATGACCAAAAGTATGATGCATACAAGATTAAATTGATGTAGAACTTAACATTGAGATTTAAAAATTTGCTCTGTAAGAGACAATGAAGACAAACTATAGACTGGGAGAAAATAGTTGTAAATTACATTATCAGGTAAATGGCTTGTATCTAAAATATGTAAATAACTCTTAAATTCAACCATAAGGAAAGGAATGACCAGATTCAAAGATGTGCAAAGGCCTGAACAGACATATCACCAAAGAAGATATTCAGGTGACAAATATGCGTGTGAAAAAATACTCCACATCATTTGCCATTAAGGAAAGGCAAATTGAAACAAGATTTCACTGTGCGACTCCTAGAATCAATAAAATCTTCCAAATTGACAATACCAAATGTCAGCAAGGTTGTGGAACAACAGCAGTTCTCCTTCATACAGATGGAAAATGATACATCCACTTTTAAAGACAGTTTGACATTTTTCTTTTATAAACCTAAACCTAGAATTAATATATAATCCAGTAAACTCAATCCTAGGTATTTAGTGCATTGAATTAAAAATGTACGACTACACAAAAATTACCTAACCCTGTTCCATTTGAAAAAATAAACTTGTTTATTTTAGAATAATTTTACATATAAAGAAATTTGCAAAGATAGTACAGAAAGTTCCTATGTACTCAGTTTCCCCTATTGTTACTAATGTACATTTGTCACAGTTAATGAACACATATTAATGCATTGTTAATTGAGCCTAGCACAATAGTTAAAAAACAAAACAAAAAACATAGGAACAAACCCTTCTGCTCATGTGCTCAGCAAAAATGGCAAGAACAAACATGGTGTGGATACTGAAATAGTCCTATTCTTAAACTAACTTGCAAAGAGTGGTAAATCATACCTCTATATGAATAAAATGAGAAATCTATCTTAGAAAATGGCCAATTCGGGACTGTTTCCTTTTATACCCTTTATTGAGGTCCAAACTTGTTAGCCTAATTAAAACCTTTCTTGCCTTTCATGGAGAGGGTTTAAAGAGGCTTTCAAGGATATACAAAACACAGTAAGAAAGAAAATAGAAATCCAAGGAGAAGAACTAAGGAAAACAAGGTCAGAGACTAGAAAGGAACAGGAAAGCAGGGAATGTGTATGCGCATTAGTGCCCAGGCAAGCTGTGAGGTGCTCACCCACCCAGGGCCTGCAGCTGGGCAGGGGAGCTGATGGGGGCGGCTGCATCTTTGCAGGGGACCCAGGTGTGAACTCTGACTCTGCAGCTTTCATGCTGCCTGTGCTGTGTGACTTGCTGGGTATCTTCTCTGCACCAGTGTTTACGTGAGTTAAGTGGGGCTAATCACACATAGACTTCCAGGACTGTTGTGCAGAGCAGATGCCAGCATGCATGTAAAGTGCTTGGCCGCAAACCCAGCTGCTGCAGGCGCTGAAAGCCTGGTGGCTGTGGCCTTTGTTGTACCGTCTTTGTTACTGTACTTGCTGCAGCCAGGCAGTAAATTGGGCCCTTGTGCATTCTAAGACAGGCGTTAAGTATAAAGTTTTATGATAGTTGTTGTCACAAAATAAAATCTTTCAGGTGGATTACTTTGTCATCTCCATTTCATTTGAAACTCACTTCGTTTTAAGGGAAATTGCTTAAATGGCATATCTTACCCCCACCACGAAAAAAGGAAATATTGGACATTATCACATAAAGATAAAGAAACTTGGTCATCAAGCATTTGCTCTCTAATAGCTGAATCTGTAATTCAATGAAAAATGCATTTGAAGTAAACATCTTGAATAACAATGGTATAAGGTTATCCAAGAGGAAGGCGATTTGCGGATGCATTCCTAATTATGATGTATGTCAGCACTTTGATGCAACCCAGGCCTTGTTCATTAGCAGTGGGCCCCTCTGAAACTGAGACTGAGTGAGCAAGCTTTTTCTAGATGGGATTTTGCTTTGGAAAACAAAATGAATGGGGCAAGACAAAAGCTTCAGAAACCATGTTGAATCTTGTTAACTACATGCTAACACCGCGTTTCCCTGAAAATAAGACCTAGCTGGACAATCAGCTCTAATGAGTCTTTTGGAGCAAAAATTAATATAAGACCCTATCTTATTTTGCTACTATAAGACCGGGTAATATAATATAATATAATACCAGATCTTATATTAATTTTTGTTCCAAAAGATACATTAGAGCTGATTGTCCGGCTAGGTCTTATTTTTGGGGAAACACGGTATATGGTCCCAGAGGATCGTCTCTCTGGAGAGATACGGAAAAGTCAGAATTTACAATAAATTATGGAGCTGCCATCCTGGCATTGCAAGGCTAAGAAGACATCTTATTCATTAGAAGCTAATAACAGATTTCCAGTTAAAATAGTTAAGGGCAGACGGGAAAGGAAGGGGTGGATGGCCTCTTTTTAAACCAAAAATCAATGCTTGATATTGTATATCTATGAGTATTCTCGTGTTCCCAAGGGTCAAACAAGAATGAAAACCTACTTCTCCGAAAGAAAGGCTAGTCCCTTCACTGGAGCTCTTGGTCCCTTCTCCTGTTTACATACGTTTTGGAAGAGTGCAGTGGGGTCATCATCCCACTCGGCAGTTACCAGTGTCTTCCTTTCCACTGGAATAGTCCAAACAACATGCAAACAGAAAATATTACCTAATTGCAACCTCCTCCAACAACTGCACCATTTTTTTTTTTGTTTCTTTCAAACAAAATTTTTTCAAGGAATAATCCACACTCGTTCAATTGTTTTTACCCCACAATTACTTCTTTTTATTGTGCAGTATAATATATTCAGTATACCATATGGAGTAACAAGAAAACCAGTATGCACAGCCCTCAGCCTAAATAAAACCTCCATGCTGTAGAAGCTACCTGCTTGCTACTCAATGTCTCCGTTTCCTTCCTTTACTGCCCAACCTGGGCCTGGAACCATAGTGTTGAATTTGGGTGTACATATTTCCCATCCATTTTCACCATCATTTTATTATGAAAATGTTCAAATTGCAGCAAAATTGAAACAGTTTTACAGGGAATTCCTGTACCTGCAAAACCACCTCCTAAATCTGCCATTAACAGTTTGCTATACTTGCTCTATCACAGATCTATTTTCCGTGAGTTGAAAAAATACATTTCCTACCTATGAGTGGTCCCATTTTCACCCACACCATTCTGGCTTTCAGGCTGACTACTTCATGGAACCTGTTCAGTCAGAGTTATTGGGTTCAGCTGTCAGTCATATCTGCCCATTTCTTTCTCTCCATCTTTGCTCAAACTCTCAGTACCATCACATGGAGTTGACAACCATCTGTCACCCCTGGGACACCCCCTATTCTCACTTCTTTTGGCTTATGCAGTACCTCTTTTTCCTCCTTACTCTTTCAGGTCCCACATCTCCTTGGAATTCTAAATATTGGAAGGTCCTAGGGCTCAGGCTTGGGCTTTCTTTCTTCTCTAACAATCATTTCACTCTATGTGCCAAAAGTGCCAACATTTGAACTTCTGGGCCTTATCTGTAAATAACTGTGTAATATTGTAACCACTCAAACTCAATTACACCTTTCCTCATTTTTCCCTATTTAGAAATGGGACTAACAGCCTAGTTGTATAAGTCAATAGCATGAGAGCTATACTTTATTTCTTTTTTTCTCATTCCTCACATCCAAAGCCATATGATTTTAACAACCTAGCTCCACGGCACATCCTAAATGCATCCGTTTTAAGGCAGTATAGCATAGTCATTAAGAGTGCAGCTTATGGACGTAGATGGCCTACATTTGAAACCTGACTCCAACATTTACTAACTATGTGATCTTGGGTAAATTAAACTCCCATAGGCCTCAGTTTCATAATCTGTAAAGTGGGAATGAGAATGGTACCTATCATATGGGTTAGTTGTTAATATAAGCAAGGTACTTAAGTCAGTGACTGACACATCGTAAGCATTATATAAATGTTTATTTAAAACACTTGCTCAGAAAGGCCATTTCTATCCCCTCCATAAAGAATAAAGTAGGAGCTATTTTCTTTCTTTCTTTTTAACTATAAGCCAACTGAAAGACAAGATAGGTATATCAGTCAGAGTTCTCAGAGACATGGAACCAACATTAAAATACTTATTTTAAGGAATTGGTTGGCAACTCAGACAGGAGTCAGTGCTGCGGTCTTGAAGCAGAATTTCTTCTCCTCTGGCAATTCCGTTGCTTTTATGGCCTCCAACTGATTTGATGAGGCCCACACACACTGATAAGGGTAATATCCTTTACGTAAAGTAAACTAATTATACATTTTAACCACATCAACAAAATGCCTTGACAGCAGCCTCTATATTAGTGATCGATGAAATAACTGTGTCCTGTAGCCTGGCCAATTTGGCACAGTAAAAGAGCGATCCCAATGGATAACAGTTGATGAATGAGTCTTTGTGAATTTGAAACCATGATATGTAGATGAGAGTATACATATTTTTTCCTAGAACTCCATGGTATTGTAGTGTTTATGAGCTTGCTTTTCGACATAGGCTGCCACTTGATGATGGATTTATCTTGAAAAACCCTTAACCTACCAAATGGACATGGCTGTAGCATAGACACCCAAGAGGGAGGTTCCCCTGTCGTTTTTCCATATGTACTTCTTGTAGACACTGGAGGTTCAGGCCTGCCAAAAGCCACTTGTGTGACTTGGTTCAAACCAGTCATTTTGTGTCAGAATTCTTGTTTGTCAAGTAATAATGCTAGTCCCATCTAATCCATAAATATTTAAGAATTAGATAAATGTCAGAATGAAAGAATTTAAGAAAACATGAATCATTTTTTCAAATTGAATATGTGAATATGAAGTTGCTTTTAAAGGCACGATATTTCCTTTATGAAACTTAGAAGGTAAGCTGAAAAGTCATATATTTTAAAGAAAAAATTTAGGTAATTTTTCTGTTTTGGGTTAAATCCATGTTTTAGGTTCATATTTTGTATTATTTCAATGTGGATAATAATAAAGGTTTAATGAAATGTGGGCATGATTTATTTGAAGTTATATTTTAAAAAATACTTTTTTTTTTTTTTTCTTTTACAGGACTTTTATGGGGGAACAGTGTGTACTTCAAGGACTTTTTTTTTCTTCCCCTAGTCAAGTTGTTGTCCTTTCAGTCTTAGTTGTGGAGGGTGCCGTTCAGCTTTAAGTTGTTGTCCTTTCAGTCTTAGTTGTGGAGGGTGCAGCTCAGCTCCAGGTCCAGTTGCTGTTGCTAGTTGCAGGGGGCGCAGCCCACCATCCTTTGTGGGAGTCCAGGAATTGAACTGGCAACCTTGTGGTTGAGAGCCCGCGCTCCAACCAACTGAGCCATCTGGGAGGCAGCTCAGCTCAAGGTGCCCTGTTCAATCTTAGTTGCAGGGGGCGCTGCCCACCATCCCTTGCAGGACTCAAGGAGTTGAACTGGCAACCTTATAATTGAGAGCCCACTGGCCCATGTGGGAATCGAACCAGCAGCCTTCAGAATTAGGAGCCCAGAGCGCCAACTACCTGAGCCACCGGGCCAGACCCAAAAAATACTTTTAACAACCAAAGAATAACTCAAATCTGTTGGTGCTATTAAGTCAATCTGGCCTTCTATTTTAAGTGTCTAAACATAGTTAGTGCTGTGTAAGTCGATGCATGTTTTTGAAATACCGTATTTTCAGTGTTTATGCCATTTCTCTTTGTAGTTTCTATTTTTCAGTAAAAATATAATTGGCATAAAAGTATCCTATTAGTTCCAGGTTCTCTTTGCACTCCTTGTGCTCTCATGGATGGAATGAAGTTTGAGCTCAAGTATGCTTGTCTTTTTAAAGCTTAATAGTATTTAATGTTATTGCCTTTTAAAAAGCCCTTAAAATGTGCACTGTGTTTGAATGGGCTTCAATTTGTTGCTTCTTATAATATATTATATAGTTCACTGATGCAGATTCATAGGGGAGTATTTAAGGGATGAAAGTTCAAAAGTATTAAATATTTACATTCATTAGAATATGATCTTTTAGGATAAGCAGAAAAGAAAAGCTAATTGGTTTACATCCTATTGCGGGCTTTATGAACTTACTGCTTTGGTAATTTCTTAAATGTCACTACCAAAAATATTGACCTATTTCTCTTTGGACTTCCATTGAAACAGTAGCAGTCATCTGTAATAATACCTAATAAATTTAAGATATGGTGTTTAAAACATAATTGTGGCTCTTATATGTCACCTTTCCATGTCAGAAGCTCTAAATAATAAGTGGTTGCTCTTTTTAGTTTAATAACCTGCTGAGAGCTCTACTGCATTTTGTTTGTTTTCCTCAAGAGAAGGGAAGCAGGATGGCTTCGTCATTAATTAAGCTGTGTTTCTCTAAGCAAGCTTTTATCTCTGGTCTTAAAATATCGCCTAAGAAACAATATTTTCAAATGAAATGTTCTCTAAATCTCTTTAAAGTTATATTTTTCTCTTGTTTTTTTTTTTTTTTTTTTTAAAGGAAGAGCAAGAGAATTAAGACTATGTGCCACTTTTTTTTTTAAACTTCTTTTAGCTTTATTGAGATATCATTGACATACCACATTGTGTAAGTTTAAGGTATACAATGTGAAGATTTGATACACATATACATTGCAAAATGTTTACCAAACAGGGTTAGTTAACGCATCCTTCATCTTACATTGTTACCTTTTGTTGTTGATGTTACGGTGAGAACATTTATGACCTGCTCTCTTAACAACTTTCAGATATGAATACAGCATTGTTAACTCTACTCCCCATGCTGTACATTAGATCCCCAGAACTTATTAATCTTATGGCTGGAAGTTGTACCCTTTGACCAACATTCCCTCATATTCCCTAGTCCCCAGCCCCTTGCAACCACTAATCTTCTCTGTGTTTCTATGAGTTGAGGTTTTTTAGAATCCACATGTATGTGAGATCATACAGTATTTCTTTCCTTGTCTGACTTGTTTTACTTAGCATAATACCCTCAAGGTTTATTTCTCTTTTGGATTTCCTTCTCTTTTGAAGGCTGAATACTATTCCTATACACACACAAATATATACCACATTTTGTTTATCCATTCATCTGTCAGTAGACATTTAGTTTGTTTTCATGTGTGGCTATTATGAATACTGCTGCAGTGAACATGGGGGTGCACATATTTCGATGGAATAATGATTGCATTTCCTTTGGATAAATAACCAGAAATGGGATTGCTGGACCATATGGTAGTTCTAATTTTAATTTTTTGAGAAACATCCATACTGTTTTTCATAGAGGCTGCACCAGTTTGCATTCCCATGAACAGTGCACAAGGTTCTTCTCTCTACATCCTTACCAGCATTTTTCATCTCTTGCCTTTTTGGTAATAGACATTCTAACAGGTGTAAAGTGATGTCTCATTGTGGCTTTTGATTTGCATTTCTCTGATGATTAGTAATGTTGAGTACCTTGAGTTTTTGGCATTTGTATGTCTTGTTTAGAAAAATATCTATTCAGGTCCTATGCCTATTTTTTAATTGGATTATCTGTTTTTTTTTGCTGTAGAGTTGTATGAGTTCCTTGTGTATTTTGAACATTAACCCCTTATCATATACATGGTTTGCAAATATTTTCTCCTGTTGGTAGGATGCCTTATTGTGTTGATTGCCTGTGTCCTAGGTTGTTTAGTCAACCAAGACATTGTTGGGCCCCTGAGGGCTCCCATTCCAATTGTGAAGGCAAGACAAGTGCCAGAGAAGACAGGAGGGGGAAAAGTAACATACAGACATTGTTTTAAATAAAAGAGACACCATGCAGAGGCCCCTCCTGAATCTCTTATTTTGGCACTGGGAAACAGATGGTTACATTGTTTAGGGGTCGTGATCCTAAGATAGTAAGTCAATTTTGTGCTTTTATTAGTTTTGTTTTCAACTTTGCAAAAGGTCCACTCTTCAAACAGTATTCTGGAGCTTAAACAATAAAGATAAAATAAGTATTAGAAACAGTTTGAAGATAATTGACCTACTTCTTCCAGCTTTCAGGCAGGACCTAGTTAAAAATTAGCATCCTTTAATTCACATTATGCTTAATTTATAATGTTCTCTCTCAGTTAAAATGAATATAATCGCTAAAATAATTGAGTGTCTTTCTAATCTGCTCTTTTACTTCCATGTTCAGCTTCCAAGTAAAAGATAAATTCTGAAGCGTGTACTTATATGAGTTTAATAATCATCTTTTTTTTTTTTTTTTTTTTTTAAACAGGAGAAAATCACAGTTTTAATACACGTGCATGGGGAAGTCACATGAGTATGAAAATTCCAAAGACATTGAGGAGACACTGGGTATATAGGACATTTTTGGACAAAGGAGAAAGGGTGGAGGAAGGGGTATTCTATTTCAGACATGAGAATGGGCGGTTTACAGGCAGTTACAGGTAGCTGAGAAAGAGCAGAACATACACTGCAGAAAATGTTTGGTAGGCAACTCAGGAACAGTGGGGCACAGGGGCTATCTAGCAAACAGGCTTGGAGTCTTCCTGACTAATGCTAGTGTGAAAATTCTTAAAATGATTAAGCCCAGTCTCCCTTCCTAAAAAGCAGGTTTCTCTGTCTGAATCTCTTATCTTAGGCAGGAGAGGAGGGTGGAGGGATAGAGTCAAAGTTTCTTTCTGAGTTTTGTTTCTTAAAGTCAATATCCTAAAAAACAGCCTCAGGGTGGCAAAATTTTGGTTCCCTTCAGTCCTTCCTTTGAAACTTGAAACAAAAGTTTCAGATTCCAGAAGCTACCTTGTAGATTGCTCCGTTATTTCATTGATCCAAGCATTCAGTCCTGAGAGTAAGTTCACTCAAACTGCTGAGTCTCGTTTCAGGAGGTAGTGATACAGATGGGCTGCCAAAGTGAGACCTGTATTGTGTAAGCAGGCACTCAGGTGTTTAATAAGAGGGATACCTATGAAAACAAATAAAAACAAAGGTTAGTGATCAGAGCCAATTAGAAACCAGTTTCTGAGTTTGTAAGGCTATCAGTTGAGAAGATTTCTAGATGTAAGGCTCAAAGCTTCTTTTGCTGGAAGGAAGGCAGGCAGTGACAATCTGATAGATTTTCCTGGTCTGAAGTTTGCATGCCTTGGATGATATCATCAGGTACTCAAGTAAACTGCATGGCTTCCACAGCATCAGTCATCGAGACTGCTTAAGCATGAGCTGTGGTGACAATTTCTCTGAGTTTATATCATGTAGTTTTAATGAAGGTTAGATATCCATAATTCATGTAGCCACACAATTTTATATTGCTTATTTTGATTCTGAATATCTCCTACAGGATTGGAACACACTGTTTTGTTTGTTTCCAGGATTAGCTATTAGTTTACTAGAACTTTAACCCAAATGCTCCTGAGCGAGTAATTTGGAGTTGTACTTTAGTAAGGTTTTGTCGCTTTCAGATGTTTAGAAACAGCCTTGTTATTTGATAGTTTTGTAGTTGGCAATTTAGATAATAATTTGGTCCCCCTACCCCCTTTTCTCTTTCCTTCTTTTATTTTATTTTATTTTTTTATTAGTTTCAGGTGCACAAAACAATGTAATAGTTAGACATCATTTATATCCCTCACACTGTGTCTACCCCCCTCCCCCCATCCTCTATCCCTCTGACATCGCACACAGCCATTACATTTCCACTGTCTTTATTCCTAATGCTGTGCTCCGCTTCTTGTAACCATATATGTGTGTGTGTGTGTGTGTGTGTATATATATATATATATATATATATATATACACATATGTACGTACATACATATATGCATATATATATATATATATATATATATATATATATATATATATATAAACTTGTAGTTCACATTCATTATTTTTGAGCTTCAGCTTCAGGTGTACAGTGCAGTGATCAGGCATCACCATCATCCCTGAGGTGGTCTCCCTAACGAGACAAGTGTCCATCAGATACCCTACAAAATCTTTACAACATTATTGATTACATTCCGCAAATTAACTTTTGTATCCCCGTGGCAATCTTGTGGTTACTGACTGTGCTTTCTAATCCCCTCACCTTTCCCCTTATCCCCATCCCCCCACTCATCTAGCAACCCTCAGTTTTTCCTCTGTCTCCAAAACTGTTTCTGATTAGTTCATTCATTCATTCTTTTCTTTAGATTCCACATATAAGTGAGATCACATGCTATTTCTCTTTCTCTGTCTGACTTATTTCACTTAACATAATGTTCTCTAGGTCCATCCATGTTGTTGCAACTGGTAAGATTTCTTTCTTCTTTATGGCTGCATAATACTCCATTGTATAAATGTATCACAGTTTCTTAATATGGTCATCTACTGAGAGGCATTTCGGTTGTTTCCATGTCTTGGATATTGTGTATAGTGCTGCAATAACATAGGAGTGCATAAAGTTTTTTGAATTGGAGTTTTGGATTTCTCCGGATAGATACCTAGGAGTGGAATTGCTGGATTATAAGGTAGTTCCATTTTCAGATTTTTGAGATACCTCCATACTGTTTTCCTTTGTGGCTGCACCAACCTGCAATCCCACTCTCTTTCCTTCTTAATCAAACCTATGCCACTAATATTTTTGGTCTGTTTGCTTTACGTATAATCTTCAATTTGTATACCTCTGTGGTAAACTAAAGTTACTAGCTCAAGACAAATCTTTCAGGTGTAGAATGAGTTTAATGTTGCTGTCTTTCTTCCTGGTTTAGTTTACCTTGTTTAGTTGAATAATTCTACTTCATATTCATCTTTCACGGACTCTGATATTTTTCTTTCATGCAGCAGAAATGGGTTTGAATTTATTGTACACGTTGATGCTCAGTTTGTTTCTGTGTAGCTTTCCCTTCATTGCCTTTTCCATCCAGAAAATAACTATTTTGGAGTTCATGACTTTATGTATGACCTTGACTGTCAATATTGTCTGTTTATATCCTGTCTTTCTCTTTTATTTCAAAGGGCATTGTAGGGTAGAAAGTAGCGTATGCAGTGGAAATCCTAAACCATGTACTATTTCTCATATAGTTTTCTAGCATCTCTGCATAGCAGCATCATTTTTCCACTTCTGTGCTAGTCATCATCAAACTTAATATGATCCAATGAGCTCTTTCATTTCTTTTATAATACAGCCACAGTCACAGAGTCATATAATTTCTGATCTAAAAAGCAACTTGAAGTTGCATTGTTTCCTGGTATTCTAAAGAGGAGAAATTGTACTCCTAGAAATTGCCCATCAGATGTATGAGATGCCACAGCACATTAGAGGAGGATCAGGGCTAGAGCATGGGTTTTCAGGTAGAACACTTTTTTTTTTTTTTCTGTATTGTTTAATATGAAGTAATCAAATCAGTACAAGTTAAATTTCTAAGCTTTTGTTGGCTGTGTGGTACATGGGATATATTAGGACTCATGTTAAGGCAATATCCTACTCCATCCACTCCCTGTCCCCTTGAAGACTGGGAACAGTGAAATGTATTCAGGACAGAACGGACGGTTGCATCTTCAGAGAAACATAGTTACACAGTTAGGTGACTGTCCTAGTAGGTCTGCATAGGAGGGTAAAAGACACTTTAGACTACCAATCCCTACTCTCTAGTGGAGAGAAATTAATTGAACAATTTATATTAGTAATAACTTTCGGTTGGCAACACTTATGAATCACCTTTTACTTCATAAGCAAAGTTTCGTATGAAAAATACTATATTGTAAGATTGAAGAAAACTCAGTAATTTTATTTTACGTATTTTAGCCATATGTTTTCAGTTATTTCAACACCACAGAGCTACAGAACACATCACTAATGAAGTTACATTCAACCTAATGAAAACATATCGTGTGTTTACATTAGCAATGAGTATGTGGAGAATTACATTTGAATTGTTGCATATAGGTATACATATGTTGAAGTTTAGTAACTGAAACATTTAAGCCAAAAATACTGTTGAAAAATTGTGAATCACTAACATTATATAAACAACCTACAACGTTCACAATTGATAATAAATCGGGTAGACAAATAGTGATTTATTATTAAAATGTATAATAGTAGATATTAATGATGATGACATATGATGGCAGACTCTGCTCACCAAACTGTTCTGTTTTCCTCCTGGCCCGAAGGAAAGCTACGTTTACCGGGGTCCTCTGCAGTCAGCTGAGGCCGTGTGACCGGGCTCTAGCCCATAGAATGTTGACAGATATCATGCATACCATTTACCATCCCAGCCCCTAAAACACCCATACCATCTTCTAACTTCTGTTATATCTTTCATGTTAAGTGAGGAAGATGATTCAGTGGAAGACTGAGGCCCTAGGAAGCAAGATCTGGGCCCTTAAATAAACAAGTCTCCCCATCTCCACACTTGTCCTTCATTGGACTATGGCAAGACAGAGAAATACACTTTCATTGTGTTAAATTATTGAGGTTTGGGGTAGTTTCTTCCAGCCCTTAGCCCTTGTGAGTTGAACATTAAAATAAAAGTTCATAAAATTGCACCTGTAAGAAATAAAAGTAACTCATTCATAAAAAACAAAGGCAGAATTTGTATTCTTTGATAAGTTTCAGGGCCCTTCAGAAAAAAAACTTATTGGTTTTCCAGAGGCCACAGAATAAGCTTTAGGTTCAGAGAGTGGTCCAGAAAACAGGAGAAAGAAGTCAGTGGCTTAGACAACTCCTTAGAATTCTAGGACTAGGATCTTAACAGCACATCTGTTAAACTTCCCTTTCCCTAAGAAAATGAAAACCAGAATGTGGTCCCAGGGGTTAGGACGTGAGCTGACCACAGAATCCATCTCAGCACAAGGGATAATAAGCTAACTTAGGAGCCACCAAGCTGGGAAGAGATGGGCACCAAAACCCCAGGTGACAAAGGCTAGTTTTGCTTGGAGGCCCTCTTGTGATACCTGTGATACATAGTAAGTGTGTTTGTTAGAAGTGGCAGGAATAATCAGAGGTTATGGCAGTGGTCAGGCAAAAGAACTGGAAATTAAGAATCAGTGCTATTTCTTTCTTCCATCATCCTTCAACAAGAAGACTTAACAGGTTTTAAATTTATCCTTGAAAATGTATTTGTGCAGTATGGTTTGATGCAATGAGGTAATATATATATATATATATATGAAAATCCGTAGTTCAATGTTTGTCTCAGTAAACATTTGATGACCATTGGTTGAAATGATGTTTATTTTCTTTAAAAATTACAGGAGAAGAAAAGAGTTATCTCCTCTATTTATTAAACATTGTCAGAGACATAAGTCATTCATACTTTTTTTCCTAAAACATCTAAATTAGCTGTATCCCTTGACCACATATTTTTGAATATTCTTTTACTTAAATGGTTTTCAAGTTGCAATATACCTTAAAATTGCCTGGGGAGCTTGTTAAAACATAAATTACATATGCAGGTTGAGTAAGACTCTTTTATTTAAGAGAGGGAGTAAAGGAGGGAGGGTGAGGGAGAAGGAGAGGGAGAGGAAGGAAGGGAAGGGAAGAGAGAGCGAGAGCGTCCGACGGGAATATGGCAAAATCCTATTTAATCCTCAACATGTAGTTTAAAGGCCACCTCTAAAAAGGCTTCCGAATACCCACAGTGCGATGTGATCTTTCTCATTTTGTGCAGCCTTAACACTTTGTGACTAACGGGGCCTATTCTGTCCTGTTTGGTGTTATGCTACTTGCACACTTTCTCATTTCTGCCCTTCTACCATTCGTCAGTGTATAATTACTCTGTGAAAATTCTTATTTGTATATGTTTTCAATGCCCAGAATCCATGTTGCATTTAATAGGAATATATTTTTTAAATGAATTCATTACTGGGTCTTTATCCAGTCTTCCTGTCTTAAAGCAGGACATAGTAGATATTCAATAACTACTTTCTAAATCAGTGAATCCACAATAGCATCACATGCCTAAAATTGTCAAATATACAAGGAAGCATTATTCTTCAGTTTGGGGATTAAGATTTTCAGGAAAACGCCAGTGCTGTTTTCAAGAGATTAATTAAATATGAAGCTTTGCACACACAAAGGTGTTCCCTATACGTACACACACACACACACACACACACACACACACTCACACACACTCACACACACTCACACACACTCACACAGTCACACCATGGCCCTTAAGAGCCCAGCCTAGGCTTTTGTGAAGCTGGAAGTAGGTTGTGTGAATGTTCTTAAAATTTCTTTACTAGGATCCTCCTTCTTTTATTTATTTTTTTCCTTTAATAAAAATACAAAAATCTTGAGTTCAGGTTGTCCTCATCCTCTGGCTTATTAAATGTGGCCCTACGCCAGTGTCTCACTATATTGAGGGCACATTTGATCTTGAAACAAGGAGGATTCTTTAATCAAAAAATTTCCTTTGGGCCAGCTGGCTAAGATGCTCAAAGGACTGATGTGCTCAAAGCTGGATGGCTCTGCAGGCCACTTCTGGTTTCGTTGAAGTGAAACCCCCCATAAGTTAATTGATTTTTTTCATCTTGTGGCTGTTTTAACAACAGGGTCTTTAGCTAAATCAAGTCTCCAGATATGTCTGGATTATATATCTGGTTCATATTCTTTTCACAATCTTTTCTAATTTGCTATTAGTAGAGATTAACCAGTACCCCAGCTCTATCTTTGTACCTACCCAATAATTACGTGTTTTGCAATTATCTTTAAGCATTAGTTACATTTTGAACTATTGGAAATCAGCTTCTTGGGACTTCTTGTTAATGGATGAGTTGAGGAGGGCTTTATACAAGAAATTTAATTTGAACTGGTCTTCTGCATAATTAGGAGTTTCGTAATGGAGGATATCCTGGAATGGTGCCGTTATTATTCTTTCCTTTGTTATTATTACACTTTTGTCATATCCTTGGAATTTTTAAGCAGTTCTGTCTAGTAGAGCTTTGTGCAGTGATGGAAATGTTCTGTATGTGTGCTATTTAATATGGTAGCTACTTAGCCACATGAGGCCGTTGAGCACTTAAAATGTCACTAGTGTAACTGCGGAAATAGTGCATTATTAATTTGATTTAATTTCACTTAATTTTAAATACCTGTTTAGACAACCTAGCTCTAGAAGGGTGGACAGTTTTGCCCCTTGTTTCCATGGGGCATTTTGACTATATACCTGGAAACATTTTTGGTTGTCACAATTGGGACTATGCGTCCTACTAGCATAGAGTGGGTAGAGATCAGGGATGGTGCTAAACATCCCACAATGTGTGGGACAGCCCCGTATACAAAATAATGATCCGGTCCAAAATGTCAGTAGTGCCGAGGTTGGGAAATCCTGTCTAGAGTCTAAGAATTTTTTAGAGGAAGATGGCTCCCTCCTTTTAGAGCCTAACATGGTACCATATGTGTGATTTGGTTACTGGCCTCTAAACTGCAGAAAAAGAACTGCAACAAACAACCTAACAGCCAACAACAAAAGCACTGGGAGCAGAGCATTTTTAAACAAAAATATAGGCAGTCACGTACTTAGGAGATGTACAAGGAAAGTAACGGTCTCTGTAATTTCGCCAAAGCAGTAAACTTCGGTAAGGAAAGGGTAAAGTTGCACAGGCATCCTCATCAAAGCACTGTCTACACTGAGGCACATTCAGGATATATATAACTGCTTCATATTAGTAAAGCAAATATAAATCTTTAGCATATTCAAAACATGAACAATCCATTTTATAAATCAACATAGAGAACAGGATATATAAAACACTACTCATTACACTTCTGATTACGGAGAGAGATAGATTTGTTCTTTTTTACACTCAAGTAGCTACGTAATGTTTTCTGTTTTCTTCATTTTATAGTTGAGAGTGGGGAGCCTCAGAGAGCCTAAGGTTCCTTATGTCTTTTCATGGCTTGATAGCACCTTTCTTTATAGTGATGGACAATATTCCATTGTCTGGATGGACACAGTTTATTTATTTATGTACTGAAGGACGATTTGATTGCTTTCAAATTGTCAATCATGAACAAAGCTGCTATAAGCATCCTTGTACAGGTTTTCATGTAGACATGAGTTTTCATCTCCTTTGGTAAATACCAAGGAGTGTGTGATTGAGCTTATTTTTTAAATGTATCCTTTTATGTAAACTTATTTCTTGTAGAGGCTATCAAAATTAGAACAATATACTGAAAAGTCAGAATTCATTAAGCTGATAGTAGAACTATAGAACTTAAAAGTAGTGTGGATTCTAGAAGTCATTATCTTACTTGTTGATACACAGTGTTCTTCTAAACTGAGAATTCTCTTTGAGCCTTTTTTCACATAAACAAATTATATATAGGAGACTTGTGAATATGATCACATCCTTGTAAAAATTATGTTATATGATATACAATTTCATATGTTTCATGGTATAATGAGCTGTCCCCCAAGTTAATAATTTCCTTCCTTCCTTCCTTCCTTCCTTCCTTCCTTCCTTCCTTCCTTCCTTCCTTCCTTCCTTCCTTCCTTTTTGGTGTTGGGGCTGGGGAGTGGAGGCAAAAAAGACTTTCTATATTGTGAGATCCTGGAATTGATTTCTGTGTGTTCTTTATTCCTTCTGTCCATCCTCCTTCTCTCCTTCTCTTCCTTCTTTCTCTCCTTTCACTAATATTTATTAACTACCTATAAGATTTCAGATGTTCATTTAAACCCTGGGAATACAAACAAAAAGGGTAGGGACCATAATCAGTTTGATGTTAAAGAAATGACGTTCAGCAGGTCCCCTCATACCTTAAACTCCTTCCCTGAAGAGTCAATTTCTCAAATGTCTTTGTTTCCACAACTAGTTTTTCATTAATGTCAAAGGAATTAATGTGTATATGCTAAGCTGCTGTAACCAAAAGATGCAAAAATACAGTGCCTAAAACAAGACAACAGGATAGTTTCTTATTCTCTTAGGTAACAGTCCAGAGGTGAATGACTGGTCAAATTCTGGGGGGCAGCCCATCATATGCATGTGGGTTACACTTATTGGTCCAAGGTTTTGCCGTCTCTCAGCTGGTAAAAGAGGTACAGTGGGCAGGGGAACACAGACCTCATAGTCTTAAGGGCCTACATCAGTACCACTCACATCCTACCATTCAGAACCTAATCACAGTGTTATACTAACAGCAAAGGAGGCTGGGAAGTGACATATTTGGCTGGCTGGCCGAATGTCCAGGTAATACTTCCAAAGAATGGAGGAAGCAGAATGCATCTTATGGGCACACTACCAACCTGCATACCTGTTTGGCCAATAATGTTTTGGTGCTTAAACCTGACTGTCTCCCTGCCTTGACCATAAGTATCATGAGGACAGGGCGTGTTTGCTCATCTTTATGTACCCAATGAATAATACCATGCTTGTCTCATATTAGGCGATCAGTGATATTAGAATGAACTGTCAAATGTTCAGAAACCTAAGTGTCGCATTTTTAGATGGTCTATCAAAAGTAAAGTAATATTTTAGGAAGTTTATCTCACTCTGGATTAGGTAGGTATAGAACTTGCTTAGTTATCATTTTCTTCCCCATAAGCTTTCCAAGTCCATTTCCTTCCAGAAAATAAATTGGAATACTTCAAATGGCATCCAGTAATGTGGAAATAGCCATGAAAAACTGGAAAAATTGGAGTGAACAGCACAAAAGCATGAACTGAAAACCACATGAATATCATGAATATAATAATACACACCCACACGTATGTATGTCAATCTGTGTGAGTTAAGGCTTTTTTTTTTTTTTAGGTACAGGTCACAAAAAGTCAACCCAAATTAGCTTGAGTAAAAGGGGAATGTATTTTATTGACGAGTTTCTTAAGGCGCCCATTGAGGAGCTTCATAGAAACCTGGACACAAGGGCTGAAATGCCACGAGTCTCTATGTGTCTCAGCTCTATCCCTTTCTGATATGTGTCCAACTTTTTTTTTCCATATTAATACCTACCTTTTGTTTTTCTGCCCATGAAGCACCAGATGGATACCAACACAATCTGAGTTTCAACCAGGGAGAGCCAGAGTTAATTCGCCACTTAGTATGAGTTAGGATAAAATCTAAAATCTAGCTGCTGTACTAAGGAGCAACTTGATACGGTTCCACCCCTTAAGGTAAATTGTTTTCAAAGATGGCTGCCAGGAGTCCTCCCATTCTCCTTTGCAGTGTGGCTCCACTGCTCTTCTCATCAAGGGGTGGAATCGATGTCCCCACCCCTGGAATCTGGACTTACCTTATGACTTGCTTTGACTAACAGATTGTGGCTGAAGAGACAATGACTGAGTTTTTCACACAAGTCTCAACAGGCTTTCTATCTTTTGATTCTGCCATGTTGTAATACTGACTTGAGAAAACCAAGGCATGATGACCCTGAGGTGAAAGACTAAATAGAAAAAGGAGTGTTGCCATCTCAGCCGATCTTAAACCCCAGCTAGTGCAGTGGCTAAATGGAAGAGAGGCCATTTTCAGCCTTTTGACCTCTTAATTGAATGTGCCTGTATGGGTCAGTTCAGACAACCCCCTGAGTCATGGAAATAACAAATGGTCGTTGTTTTAAATCCTTGAGTTTTAGAGTATGTTTCTTGTTTGTTTTGTTTTGTTTGTTTGTTTTAATGCAACAATAGGTAACTGTGACACCCTTGTTCTAGTCATTGTGTGCCATGGATGGATTCAGAAAAATAACGGCAACTCCCTGGGTAATCATGTGTGAATAGTAGTGGGTGAAGGCACCATTCTTATGAGAGCTTTGGGAAGTGGCTCTGAGAAGAAGGCATGGCTGGCTATGAGCAAATCGGACAATAAGACTGAACTAAGAATGCTATATGAAATCATTTAATATCCACAAAACAGGGCTGTTAGATTATTGTTTTTGAGATGAACCCAACAAAAGTACTCAGTCTGTGTAAAGTCTCTGGCCCAATCAGGTATTCTGAGCCTATTTCCTTTCACTTTTACTCAACTTACTAGCAAAGGGATAGATTCCTAAACTTCGCGGCATAGGGAAATGTTTCCTCTTCCCCTGAACGTTTATAACTTTAAAAGGTGAATTAGCCCTATAATTCAGCTTGCGTCAATAACATGAAGGGTGATGTCTACCATTAATGAATATTTGAAAGCCATCCATTTGTGGTTGGACTGTGTCTTTAATGCTGCTTAGCTCATCTAATTGGAGCAATGCAATGCTTGGGAAGCCTGTAATACTTAGGAAAGACTTAACAATGAACGGCAGCAGCTGCTGACAGATGGACAGTGTTGGGTTTCTGCCATTTGGGATAGTCGATAAGGCATGAATGACAGTTCAGAAAGCAATTCTGATAGAAGTAATAAAAGCCCTGGATTTAAAAAAAATATTTGTTAAAGATTCTGCATTTTTATGGATTGTGTGTGATTACAAAGGATGCAGGCCATTATATCTATTTTAATGTTTATTTGCTTTCTATTTTCATTTTTTTTTCCTTTTAACCATGCTACCATATAATGATTTACTGGAAGTATTTTGGCATCATTGTTATTAGTATTTCTCAAGAGGCTACAACTTAGAGTGGACAAATACAAAGGATCATAGAGTGTTGAAATTTAAAGGGGAATTCACGTAAGTTCTAGCATAGTTTTAAAATGAAAACTGAGGCCCATTGGGATGCAACAGTGAAGTAGAAGATAGGTGGGATATAGGTACTTCAGGGCATTTTTTTATATTTTGAGAACAAACAGAAATATAATTTTTTTCTGTTCTTTATCTTTACCCTTGAGTTTCTTGCTTGGTATCACCGCCTACATGGTTTTTATTATGTACATTTCTACCACGGGCCAAATACTACTCCAGAATGGTAATGAGACCTTTATTTATTGTTGTAGCTTCTCAACTTGTTAGATAAGTCTCGTAAATCCTCCTCCTAACTGAAAAAATTAGGAAGCGCTTAAATTCAAATCTCAAAATATTCTCTAGGGGTAGTGAGGGTGTGAGTAAGGAAAATGTCTTCTAAATGCATACCCTGGGAGTTACTCATTAATTATAAATAGACAAGAGTTATATGATTGTGTTCCTGTTCTATGATCTGAAGATTTGGAAAATTAAAGTCCCAAAAGTTTAGTCGAGCAGAAAGAGAGGCATTCAGGCACAGACTAATGAAGAACAATAAACTATCATTTAACTGGAATTTAAAAATGTGAAATCCATACAAAATTCAAATTTGATTTGTCACCTACCACCACTGGAATTCCTTTGCCTGTTCTACCCAGTCACATTACTGACTTCATAGGACAGTCTTTGCTATTTGCCTAGTTTATTAAGTGTAAGGACAGATTTTTTGGTTTTTGTTTGTATATGTCTGACTTCAATGCCTAACAAATTCTGTTGTGAGGCCCATTGGTATTTTTTTTCTTAAATAAATAGTGAATAACTAGGATCCAAAAGTAGAAAGGTACTACGTGATTCTTCTGGGCATGATGATGTCTGGACATTACCAAAGTAATTACAATGGTAACAGTTATCTTCACAATAACTAAGGGCTTCCTAAACATATATTATTTAAAAAGCAGCATTGAAGTACTAAGACAAGTCAAGTGCATAATAAGCAGGGGGGAAAGCACTATATAACTTAAAAGCCATCACTCAATTAGGTGATGGCAGAAGCCAGAAGCCGTCATCAGCTCCACTGGGATAGAATCATTGCCAAATATATCCACACATCCAGGAATTCAAAGACACATATCATAAAATAATTCTAAAATTCCAACTGAATATCTTTCATCATTCTGTTACTCCTCTTTCAAAAGCAGGGAAACAGTGATATAATTTTGTAATGATATTATGTCTTCTTAAATTGAAGACAAAAGGCTACTCTTATATCGCACAGATAATACATTTCCTGATTATGTAGCCTAGGAGATAAAAGAATTAGCTTAATGCTTAATTCTTTTAGTTATTTGAGCCAGGGGCACATAGCATTTGTTAAAGAGCTCAGTCACCTTGGTACAAATTGAATTGTTCTTCATAAAGAGCTGAGAGTATAATCTGTGAGTAACCCTTTACAAATAATGAAAATCCTCCCTTAGAATAATTAACTTGATTTATGCAGGTTAGCCTCAGTGCTGCTTGGGCACCAGCTGGGGTAAAACACGTCTGTGCAGAAAGTGGCCCAGCTTTCCAACCAGAGGTTTGGTGCCAGGATTTAAGCCACACAATAAGCAGTTGAAGAGGAGGGAATTTATCTTAATTTTAGAGTGGCATTCATGGGAATCTAACAAGCACTACTTACTCTACAGCTGGTTACTGGGGCCCCTACCTAGATAGTGATCTAAAACAAAAGCAATCTGTCAATAACTGAATGATTTCTCTTCTATAAGAATAGCCAATATTTACCAAGTTCTTATACTACTCAAGTCAGTTTTTAAGTGTGTGTGTGTGTGTGTGTGTGTGTGTGTGTTTGTGTGTCTATTTGCTTATATATATATTTGCCTATGTATATATTTGCCAATATATATATATTTGCATATGTATTTGCACATGTACATTTACATATATATACATATACATATACATATACATATACATATACATATACATATACATATACATATATATATATATATATATATACACACACACACGCACACACTAAACTGATCTTGGTATGTGCTGAGTGTTGAAACGGGTCTAGCAGTCATCATTGAATGCTCATTGCCCCTCTAAAGGACCCATGACCAAGGATGAAGCCATTTCCTTTGCTATGGATCTTAGGTTTGTAGGCTCTCTATGTAATAGAAATTGACAAGAGGTCAAACCAGAAGCTCAGACAAGGTTTCTTGGGGCCTGTGCTCCAGCAGAAGCGAGACAGAACAGTGAGAGGCATTCTGTGGCTGGGACATTGTGTAGGACAGAGTGAGGGAGGGCTTGATGTCCGCTGGGATGAACCTCTCCTTTCTTCCTGCCAAAACCAGTACCAGACATCTTCTTATGTGGTGACACTAATTAATGGTTCCTTAAATAACAATGTGATTTATTTTAACATTTTAACATTTGGAAGATCAGAAAGTATCTGATAGCTGCTTTATGTAAAAGTATCTGAATTGGAACAAAAAAGAATAAAAGGAAGCAGCTTTCCACAGAATTCAAATTTAAGGAAACTTTGAGACTTTATTATTATTTAACAATATTTGTGTATGCATGAGTGCTTGCACGTTCATGTTTATGCATGTATACTCAATAGCTGTTCTGAAATTGTTACATTTGAAGGCAAAACAGACAACAGCTTGAAGTCATACCTTCCTAAACTTACTAAATATCCAACCTCACCAGAAGACCCAATTCAAACAATTTAAACTGTTCACTAACTGTAGTATAACTGTAATATACTTTATTGTTTACTCTGTAATATTTTAATGGAGATTCTAAAAATAATCAGAACTATGTCAACAAATTCATTCCCTGTTAAAGTTTCTCTGTTTAGTTTCAAAAGAAAAGACTTTCTTTGGGATTTCACATTTGTACGTGGATTTATAGTGCTTGAAGTGAAATAATAACTGATAAATTATAGTAAATCATTATGTAGTTTAATGGCATCAGATAAGTATTTAGCATTAGTTGCTTGCCAAATTTCTAAATTTCCTTAGGATGTGTTTCAAATAATTCTCTGTGCTTAATTGTATATGTTAAATTTTTATTTGGAAAGAGATTAGCTATTTCAAGGCACTGTTGCCTGCCTTCTTTTAAATATGCTCTCATCTTCAAGATTTCCTTTTTTTCATTTAACTTTGCAGAAGAGAACATTTCTTTTCTTTCCCCACAAATGCTGTGTGGTGATGCTGGCTGTCTTCCTTCATGGGCAGGATGCCTAAATACTTAATTGTTCAATCTCTACATAAGAATCACTTTGCCCAACAATGAAATGCAACTGCCTCTTGGGTAAAATGCAGCAGCTGTTGAGTGGCATTAGCTCAACTAAGAACCAGTTTGGGGCCTGGCAGGGGAAAAGAATGCATATTCATTTGCCAAGAAGGGATGGAATGGGTGGTCTACTGGCAGTGGGCTTGTACATTTTGCAAACCGGGCTTTGCACCGCGCTCCCCCGAACACACACACAGACACACACACACACACACACACACACACACACACACACTCACACACACACCACACACTGACTTTCTTACTCAGTCCACATCACCTCTTTTATAACTTACGTTTTCTTCCTCTGATCTTCACAGGGCCAGTTTTCCTCTTTTGCCAGTTGCCCTTCCTCTTTTCTAGTTAATTCCCTCAGTTGTGTGCTATTATGCTCAGTACTTTTCCATTTCAAGTCAGCTGTCAAACAGAGTTTTCTCTTGAATCTTTAGAATTACTCTGACATTTTGGGTTCCTCTGTCCACCCTGAAGGAAGTTCTTTAATATGCCAAAGGGAGAAAGAGTCGCTTAGGGAAACTTCGTGCTGGAAGGGGCTAGCAACCCTGTGCCAACAGGATTCCAGGGATAGCATCTGGGGCTCACAAAGCTTTCTAGTTAATTAGATTTAGTCATATGACATTTGTGACTCAGCCAATTGCACAAAATAATTAGCCACACAGTCCCAGGCGGGAGGCCTTTTGATGGCAGGTCCAATTAACAGAAGTGAAGTCTCTACTAGAGGTATGAGTGCATGGCCCCTCTTAAATTCACCTTTTCTAAAATTCCTCTTAAAATTATCCAATTATTTTTCATCTTCTCAGGACTCCTGTGGGTTTTATTCTTTATACTTAGCAACTCAATCACACACAATCTTGTGACATTGCTTCCATTAAACCCTGCAGGAGAAGCCTCAGTGTAAAGAGTGGCTTACCCTCTAATCTCCTAAATTTCACTTATATCTTGTTTGTTTGTTTTTTAATGTAATGAGTGCTGTCTCTGCCATGCTCATCTCCAGGATTCTACTGCCTTCATTCCCATCCCTCTACTGTCTCCCTCAATTGCTTCCCTTGCTGACCCTGAACACACTTTTTCTTTTTTTTTTTAAGCTGAGTGAATTGAACAAGCACTAACAGTAAGCTGGTATGAGGAAGAAAACCAACGGACTGTTTCCAAAATTTGAGGAATTTACACAGTGATATAAAAAAAAAAAGTCAACATTCCAGCCACCATGTCGAAGTTCCTTGCTTTGTAACACACAAGCAGAGATGGATGGCAGCGTGGCACCAGCACCCCCTTAATGATAACAAGCTGTCCTATGGTCAAGACAGGAGAGCTGATTATGGCCCTCAGCCTCTCCAGGGTTCACCATCTTAATTTTAGGATTGTGTGATTATTTCCATGACCTCGCCCCCACCTAAAATACACACATACACACACACCTTGATGCACTTAATGGAATTTGTTCATTTTCCCAACTAGACTGTAAGCATGGCTTCTGAACTTTCACACATCCATCACAGTGAAATTCACACAGCAGTCAGTAAATATTCTTGAATTATTTATGGAAGTATTCATTCAGTATTTATTGAGCCTTACTCCGTGCATTTAATGGCAGCTATTGTCAAAAAGGAACATCTATTTTAACATGCTAATAATGTTAAGCAGCGGTGTTTTAGCTTTATCATTAAAGTAAGTGAACATTACATTTTTCTTGTGCACATCTTGAAATAAGTGAATGGAACAGATCAGGGTGACGGTGCACAGCGCTGTCCCTTAGCTCTGACATGTGCCTGCTGAGTGACAGCAGCAGCTACTTCTCTTGTCCCCTCCTTTCCTTCCAGTGGCCAAGTCTAAGGAAAATATACTCAGCCAAAACAGAAGTTGGCTTTATGTTGTTCAATGTTTATATTCCACGCATTTATTCTTAAAGACCTACACATCCAGATGTGTCTAAATTAAAGTTGATGTAAGATTTATCCACTCACCCCTACGAGATGTAGTGCTGCATGGCACAGTCATGGCCACACAGGCTTCTCTGGTGCAATTCGCTCCCTAAGTAATTGATCATATTCCGTGGTTTATGTACTAGCTCTATCCAGGTAACTCTCCCATTTATTTCCCCCCCAGAACTATAGACTCGTATATTTGGCTCTTTACTACATAACTCTATTGGGATGTCGAATAGACATCTCAAACTTATGTTCAAGTGAAAAATTCACATTTCCCCCGCAAGCCTGCTCGCTTTCCCCTGCTCTTTCTATGTCTCAGTTCCAGTTTCTCAGACCATATTTGAAGTCATTCTACTCTTCTCTCAAATTCTCACATCCCTTCTGTCTTGAAGCTCTGTTGGCTCTACTTTCAAAATATATCCAGAACTTACATGTAAATTGTGATCTATTCAAACATGGCATTTATGTAGCAATATGAATGAACTAATACATCTGTAATAACAATATGCATGAGACTCACAAAATATAATATTAAAAAAGCCAGACACATGAGAATATAATCTATGATTTTATTTATATAAAGTAGAAAAACAGGGAAAACTAATTTATTAGCTAGAAATCAGGTTGTCCTTTGCTGGAGGAAGGTATCAAGAGGACAGGGCGTCTGGGTGACACATGACTTGGAACCAGGCAACTGAAGGCTTCTCCCTCCCTCCCTGCTCTTCGAATATACAAGGTCTGACAATTAAGTTTGCAAACTTGTTGCAATTATGTTGCTAACCTTTTTTGATATTAGAGGGATTATTCATTATGAATTTGTACTAACTGGACAGTTAACCAAGTTTACTATTTGGAAGTGTTGAAAAGGCTGTGTGAACAAGTTAGACAGCCTGAACTTTTCACCAACAATTCATGGCTCTTGCATCACGACAATGTACCAGCTCACACAGCACTGTCTGTGAGGAAGTTTTTAGCCAGTAAACAAATAACTGTATTGGAACACCCTCCCTACTCACCTGATCTGGCCCCAATGACTTCTTTCTTTGCCCAAAGGTAAAGGAATTAAAAGGAAGACATTTTGATGACGTTCAGGACATCAAGGGTAATACGACGACAGCTCTGATGGCCATTCCAGAAAAAGAGTTCCAAAATTGCTTTAAGGGTAGACTAGGCGCTGGCGTCGGTGCATAGCTTCCCAAGGGGAATACTTTGAAGGTGACTGTAGTAATATTTAGCAATGAGGTATGTAGCTGTTTTTCTAGGGTGAGTTTGCAAACTTAATTGGCCAACCTCATATATACATACATACATATATGTGCAAACATACACACACTTTATGGACCTTAGTGATCAGGGTAGAATCGTATAAATTATCAAAATTTCCACATATCAATGTTCTGTTGAACACAGACATTGCTTGAATCTCAGTCTATGCAGACTCAAACTCATTTAATACCCTTCTTTGCACACATTCCATACCCAATCTCGCCTAAATTTAAAAAGAAACACAAAGCAATTGGAAAAAAAAATTACAAATCCTCCACATTTGTAATTTTTGGTAAGACATGGTTCTTGCTCTAAAGACTTTAAAATCAAACACAAGCAGAAATGATATACCATGTCAATTGTTAATGGTAATGGCTGCTGTTTGTTGATTTTTGGTCTTAGGAGCTCAGCACAATGCAGCCTTTTTAATGTGTTAATTGATTACATCTCATAATTGTCCTCAGAGGTGGGTATTATGTGTCAGATGCGTTGCAGGGAAAAGGTTCACCGATAGTACATTACTATTCACCTTGTAAACCCTAAGTGAGTCGGGGAAATGTTCGTAGAGGAGATAACTCTTGAAATGAGACTTGATCGAGGAAGTTTTACAGGTTTAAAAATGTGAAAGGCTTTCAAAGGGAGGACAACATTTGAAAATGCTGAGAAATCTGAGAAGGCACAAAGTGTCGAGGCATAACAAGTATGCCCGAGTTTAAAGTGCCACCGGGAGAATGGCGACAGGTGAGGCTAGTCAGGAACCTGAAGCTCAACTCACAAAGGATGTTGTTGCTCAGTGTAAGGAGTTTACTTTATATCATGTGGCTTATGGGAAGCGTGGGATAAATTTGAGCAGGGTAGTGATCTAATTCAGTTTGCGTGTCAGCAGAGCCTTTATTGCAACAGAATGAAGGCTGCATTACTTGGGGGTGGGGTGGGGCGTGTTTTGGGGAAGATGAGCAAGACAGGAGGCATGGGGAACACCAAGGACTGTGTCTGTATGATAGTACTGGCAGGACTGGTGATAAAGAAAAGGACAAATGTGGTGCATTGTTTTCTGGTAGAACTGAGAACATGTTGTAAGTAGAAACAGGGCAGGTGGAAAATTTGGAAACAGAGGTTTCTGTCTTGGGCCACCTTGTGGATGCTGGGGCTACTCACTACGATTGTGATGGTGAGAGGAGAGCCAGATCTTTGGGGAAATGGTATATTAATATTTAGATAGTTTGCACTTGACATGCTTCCTGGACATGCAGGTAGGCATGCCCCAAGGGAACGCTGAGCATATGGTTCCAAAGCACAGAGGACATTTGGGCTGAACATGCAGATTTGGCAAACTGTGATGAAAAGGTGGAAATTAAACTCCTGGGATGATGTGAGCCAGTTAGGGAGAGCAGATCATGTGAGAGGAGAAAAGAGCCAAAAATGGGTATCAGTGGGATTATCTACAGTTGGAAAAAAGAATGTACTTATGGAAAACAGAGTACAAATTGTATCATAAATAGTGACTTTGTAGTCATTGGTATATCAGTGGTGGCTGAAATTGTAATAGTGGATGCAATATCTTAGGTAGAAATTATAGAAGGAGAATAGTAAATGGAACCCTGGGGAGCAGGGAAAGAGGAGTGTCAGCTAAAAACTGTGTAAGTACTTCAGAAAATCACCAAGCAAAATGGTGTCAGAGATGGCACTGGAAGAGAAAGATCAGGGAGAGAGAGAATAGTTAACAGTGTCAGAGGACGCAGGAACGGTGAGTGAAGTTATGAGTGAACATTGCTGTTTAGTGATTAAGAAAGTAATTGGTGATTATTGGGAGACTGATTTGAATGTGGTGGGGAGGGCGCAACATCAGAAAGAGTGGCTATCGATGCAAATAGGAGTTGAAGACTGTGGACTGCTGAACTGAGGCAGTTCAATAATAATTATTGAATAAATAAATGATCTTCAAACATCTCTTGAAACTAACTTCACTGTAATGTTAGAAACACATGGGGTTGTGACTTTTCAATTAAATTATTTAGGAATCAAACTAAGTCCAGGGAATTTTTGGAGCCAGATAAACTGTAACTAGATCTAGCTATTGGCTTCCAACTGTACCTACCAACAGGTTATTTCTTCAGTTTCCAGTTTTGATTGAGCTAACAGTACATTGCTCCAATCATGCTTAAGAACGTTTAATGTCTCTAGTATTGATCATTACTTAGACTTATAGTAGGCATAGTAAGACATATTAGCTGCTTTAGGCAAGCCATAGGAACTAGGGCCAAATAATTATTTTCATCTGGCTTATTTTTAAGTAGAAATAGCAAAATATTCTGCAGATCATTCAAATTTAAAGAGTGGATACTGGCTGGATCCGATTGACTAAGCCTTTTATATCGTTATTTTCTAAGAATTGAATGAATCTTTTATTTTGAATTCATGCAAATCTGCATATCTCATACTTTGATTCTTGATTTACGAAATCTGATCCATTGGCCAAAGATATAAAATTAGCCCAATACAATCATTAGTAGAATTGAAAAACTATTTAAATAATATTTTCAGCCTCCAAGATAGCCATCAGATATAGAGGAGGCCATCGGAGATCTGTTAATTGGTTTTCACCTTATTTGTGGATGCTAACAGTGTGAGGGGTCATAGTTTGAGTTGTGTGGTGAACAAGAATCTCATGAAGTCTTATTCATGGGCGCCAACATTAAATCCAGGATTTTTGTCTCATTACTCTTCCAAACATTCCTCAACTGGTTTTTTGTTTGTTTGTTTTTTAAACCCTCTCCTTTCATCCTTCCTGTTCCCAAGGATTTGCAAAATAAAGAAATGGTACTTACCTATATAGCTATGTCAACAGTAATAATGGGTCAGGGCAATGTTTTGAGGTGGTAATATTTGTCTCATTCTCCCTGCATCTTCTCCTCTTTGTGTGGTTGCTTCAGGGGTAGTGTGATTGCTTAGTTATGTAGGCTTTTTCTTTACTGAAAATGTATGTACTCCTTGAAGAAATCACTCTATTGAGGAGAAGAAGAGGGGAAGAGTAGTACTTTTGAGAAGAGGAAGAAAGAAGTGGGAGTGTTTTACTAGATGGAGAAGCTGATGGAAGACTGGGTTTCCTATGGAGACCAAATCCATGGCCATTTCCCAGCAGGACCACAAAGGGAAAAGTCCTGCAGGTGCTCCTAGGGGCTCTACATTCCCAGCACCTGGAGAGATTCAGGCCTATGTTCAGCAAGGGAATATGTATAATTTCAACAATGAGCTCTGATCCTTCGTGACCATATACCAGAAGGCCTTTCTCAGGTGTGGTACAAACACCTGACTTATTTGTAACTAAAAAGGGAGGAGGGCTGGTCTCCTGAATTCACCATTAAGTTTCGTAGGGCCTAGATTTAAATAAAATTAAATAATGAGACTTTTGTTTTTTTCACAGTGCAGTTGTGGATGTAAATTTATACCAGCTGTTATAATTCTTTCATTTAACAAAAATATTTTATGTTCTAATAAGGCCTGTTCTTTCTCAGCCCTGGGAATACAGCCTTGTAGGTGACTGGCCAGTTCTCTACTTTCACCAACATTGTGTTGAGAGAGAGTTCTCCATCAGTTTCTCACATCTCTGCACATCTTGTGAGCTGAGGCACTAAGTGCCCTTTGTACCAGATTATCTCTTCAAGGGTGTTTTATAGTAAATGGCCTTGGAAATTGAGATAATGTCTCTCTCTGGGGCAAAGGGCAGGTTTGCTTGCGTACTTAGAAGATAGAGTTTCCCTTCAGAGCTGAGAGAATGCTGATTAACCAGTATAGTAATTAAAACAAAACAAAACAAAAAAAACAAAACACACTAAATATCTCCCATGGAGTGGAGGACAGGGATGTTAGCTATGCATAAAAGACAGAGGTTCCCTAAGCTGAATTCCTGTCCTATAACATCGATCTATGTGGATGAAAGAATCCATTATACCCAATCCCGTAAAACTGTTGCCCCGTGAAACTGTGGCAGGCTCTTTTTGTAGTGAGG